>NC_092587.1:27080000-27082500 GCF_047663525.1 Anas platyrhynchos
GGAATTTTAGCCCAGTGTGATCTGAGTGACTAGTTCCAAAATGTGCAGTGAATTTTATAGTTCGTCTGGCTGGCAGAGTTCCATGCTCCTGCATTCCCCAATGGTAAATATTTGTAACAGATTTCACATTGTAACACAAGGGCTCCTTTCACAGAGCAGGTCATGTAACACTGCAAAAAAAATCAAGGCCAGGGCAAATAAACAAAAAGTCATGCCAAGTTCACCACTCCCAAAGATTCCTAAGCCTGGCTGTGCATACAAACTTCACTTGCTACTCATCAACATCAGCAATTTATGGCCAGATGGTTATAAATTTACATTCTATAAAATTTTAGAGGATGTTATTTTTTCCACTCAGTTTGTTAATTAAGTTTCAGTCTTTTTATTTCCTCAAACATAACAGTTCAATTTTTTATTAATGATACAGTATCATATTCTTTCCTGTCTCTTAGTACACCTACTCAGCAGTACCAAGAAAACTTTCATGAAATGAAAGTAAAGCTTTGCAGACACCTAATCTAGAAAACTTATGTCTCTTGATCTTTCTTTTGAACTCCCAAGGCAAACTAACAATGGACAGAGAATTGTTCATATAAAACAAATAGTGAAATAAAATTTCCCCTTTAACAGTAATTTTTAAAACCTTTCACATCCTACTTTGAAATAATACAATATGCTATGCTCAATGTGCTACAACTTGCTCCCATTCAGAAAAAGTGTCTCTCTCACTCTCATCATTCTTGTGTTATAATTAACAATACTAAGAAGGCTAACATTAAAAACCTGAAGAACTTAGCTCTACTCAATTAGAGCAATTCACGATCTTGAAAACAATTTCCTAAGTGGATGAAAAATCAAGAGGAAATAACCAGAAACCCCAGATACTTCCATATATTTGGTAAAATAAAAATCTGCCTTGAGTCGTAAGTGTGACATAAAATAAATCTGACAACATTTGCTAAGCATTGGCAATAATGCAGAATGTACTCAAAACAATATGTGCAATGAAGCTTGATATATTTTAAACAGACCCATTTAACAAGTAATGAATTTCAAACATACTTAATCTAAATAAACACCATGTAGTACTGAGGCTAGTTCACTTAGCAATATTTCGGATGAGTACCTATGTATTTTGTGCAGGTAATGTGTATAGAATAACAGTTCAAATATTTGAATGTACAAAATATAGGCAAAAAAAGGTCTTTAGAAAACTATTTGTGTACATTTTCTGTCCTAGGACTTTAATGTATGCAGCAAGGGTTAAGATTTAAGTAAACATAAAGGGCTAAATTCTGCTCTGCACCCACTCAACTTTATTGACTTCTGTGGAGTTTCATAGGGATATAAGCAAGCAATCTTGGCCATGGACTTAAGGTAATGTCAATTATCTTCTATATCTATTATTAGGTTTATAAAACTGCCTTCATTTAGCACTGCATGCAAAGTGAGTTTTGGGGGTAAAATGTGAACCAAAATGTTTATTTTCTTCTTTTCTTTCCAAAGTTTATTGAATTGGACTTGGCCATGTATTTCCTGTTGTTTATGTGTTTTGGTTTGATAACTTGGGACTTCTGCCCTAATGAAATAGGTACTATCCAGGGCTTTTCCTTTCTATATAAATGAGCACAATGGTATTTCCTTTTCTAACTTGATGGAGAGAACTAACCACAAACACAGGTCTGGAATTCTGGAATGTCTACACACATGATAAAGCTCCACACACTTCAAAACAAAACAAAACAAAACAAAATAAAACTCTATTTATACAGAAAAAAAAAAAAAAAAAGAGAGAGAGAGAAAAAAACAAAACAACAACAACAAAAACTAGCTTTTATTGAGCCAGGCCATCAGGGGAATGATACAAAAAATTGAAATATACGTACTATGCTCCCATCCACTTACTGTATTAATGCTGTCACCATTATCAGAAAGCAGCAATTTCAGTGCAGTCAGAAGGTGGCTCTAGTGCTTTAATTTTGCTACTTTGCCTATCACAAGATCCAAGGAGTAGAATTACTTTTGTGCTACATTTTTTTTTTTTTTCAGTTTAACTGATGTTCCAACTGGTACACAACATTTGATTTTATATATTAAACAAGTTCACACTCACAAAGATGTGCACACACAAATACAAATTTGCATTTTTTTTTCTTCTGATTTTTGAGGTTCACCTGATTAAATGACAAAGAACAATAAAACAGCAACAACTAAAATATTAAAGTTACAGCTATGATCTCAAAACACTTCCCATCATAACACCATGTAATCCCTTCCACTGTGATACCATGAAAAATCAAAACTGTCTTTCTGAACTCCTCTGGCACATCAACCTATATCTACCTCTGCAGTGGCTTCTCAGAATTGCTGGTTATTGGGGTGATTCTTTTGGGGTCGAAGTAGCTTCAGGGGCACAAAGGCAGATTAATGAACATTTATGTAGATAAAACGCAGAGGGAACATATGCAGGAGAGACAGTCATGCCTAGCCAAATTAGGAC
>NC_092587.1:27087500-27115000 GCF_047663525.1 Anas platyrhynchos
ATCCAGACTATTCCTCAAAGACCTCAAAGCTGAACTCTGAAGGGGCATTTGCAAAACTGCATGGATGCTTTATCAGAGGAAAAGTAGCTTGGGTAGATATCCCTTTACACACATGTAAACTCTGGACAACAACTCTCTATAGAATCCTAGAAGGCTGCGCTATCTTCTAAAGGTGACAGAATGAATTAATTACCCTTCTGAGTGATTCCCATTTTACAGCTAGGAAAACTGCAGCATAGAACCTTGTTTTGATGACAATGCATTCAGGAAGAAATGTAGGAGATACATAGCAGCCCAGCTCTTCCCCCATCCATTGCACAACCTGTACAGGGAGATACAGAGTAGTATCTTGCCTGAGAAAAATGTAATTAATATCAGAAAAGCTGTCTTCCCTTTATACAAGAGAGGTCTCTCATGATTTGTACTTTATCTGAAGAGAAGAAGGAATTACATTGGCTAAGAGAAGATTTGTCAAGCAGAGGAAGTGGAAAAAAAATCATCTTCCCTCTCTTCACATAGCAAACTTTACAAAAAGATTAAAATAAAAATAAAAATAATAAAAATAAAAATAAAAATAAAAATAAAAATAAAAATAAAAATAAAAATAAAAATAAAAATAAAAATAAAAATAAATAAACAACATCTATTCCAATGAGGAAAGATTCAGCACTTGGAGGGAAGCCCAAGATGCTGAAAGAGGAATAAGGATAAAAGGCAAATACAAGGATGCTTCATGCACTGTCCTGGTCATTTGAGACCAGTAGGATTTCATTGTTGACTCTCTCTCTTCTACCCAGAAGAGAGAACCATGTCAGAGATCAGAAAAGAGTTTAAACAGTCTTTTCTTTCTTAGTACAACAGATGCTAACATGCAATATCTGTCTGGACCACATCAGAACAAAACAGCACATAGATATGAGACTGTAAATACATGTATGTAGGTCACTAAAACACTAAGATATGTAGGTAACTAAAACATTAAGAGAAATACATTAGGATTGGAAATCAGCTTAATTACATTTGAAAAAGTCAGACTTCCAGTGTTCTGACTTCTTTTCCACCAGTGAGCAGGGGAGGGGAGGAAGGCAAAACAAGGGTGAAAGGGTGGAAGGGTGTTTTCTCTTTGGAGAGTACAGAATAAGTGAAAGGGAGAACAAAGAGGAGAAATAAAAATAGAGTAAGAAAAAAAAAAAAAAAGGCTTTGGGGATTGTTAAATTTGAAGAATGAGAGGATTGAAAGTAAAAAAAAAAAGAAAGAAAGAAAAAGAAAGAAAAAGAGAAAAGGAAAAAGAAAAAGAAAAAGAAAAAGAAAAAGAAAAAGAAAAAGAAAAAGAAAAAGAAAAAGAAAAAGAAAAAGAAAAAGAAAAAGAAAAAAGAAAAGAAAAAAAGAAAATTTTAGTGTAATAAGAAAGTAAGACAGGAGAATAAACTAAAAAAAAATAATAATTATTATTACAATTATATGATAATATTGGATTTCCCATATAATGGATTACACTATTTGTCCATCAAGTTGTATATCCTGATTGTAATAGTGGAGTGAGAGATTACAGAAAGATAAAATAACAGTAATGCATCCATCCAACAAAGCAAAGGAGACAATGATTTTCCTGGTCCTGCAGTAATCAGTTTGCAATCTAAGCATGACACTGGGTTACTGTTAGGAAATGTTACTAATGAACATAAAATTGTATGTTTTTGATTAATTGTTTTTAAATTTGTTTGGCTGAGCTCCTGTATCAGTGAGTTCCTCAGGTTGGCGTGTTACTCATTGCACTAAATAGACCTTCTTATTAGAATGTAATGGCAGATTACACGGCTTGTACTTTATACTGGATTCCACAACAGAAAATATCTGTATCCATTTCTCTATTTCCCTATTTGTTCCTGCTCCTAAAGTTCCAATTTTATTTCTTAATGGGTCATTATCAGCCTAAATTTTCTTTTTGAAAATAACATCCCTGTGCAGTGTACCCAGGTGTTTAACTTTGCTTTGAGGTATGTGATCATTCCAAGATGCTGTTTTGAAGTTTTCTTTCCATGCAGTCATCTGTGGGCAAGCTCAAATAACTCAGAAGAGGTTAATGTGACCTTTCCCAAAATGACTACTCTGCTGGTTCTTGGTGAAGGGAAGAGAATGAAGATAAAACCTGGGACCACTTGTTCCTAGTCAGGGCAGAAAGCAAGAGGTTTGAAAGCTACTTTAGAAAATTCCCAGATTTTTCAACCTGCAAAATATGGATATGAATTTGTTACTGAGAACAAGAATGTTATAAAAATATCCAGGCTGAAGAAAAAGCTCAAAATACTATTGCTGGAAATGAAAAATAATGTTGCCAAGATAACAATTCTCTCTCAGCTTCAGTATTCACAAAAAGAGTTATTGGGCAGGAGTATGTCAAACTTACAAGTCCTCTTCTCTCCAGAAGCACTAACTAGGATGCTTTTCCCTGCATAATGTTTGCACCTTCTTCCTCTGCTACTGGTCAGATAGTAAATACTTTTGGGGGGATACACATATTTTTCAATATTTTTCTTTTTTTTAAATACTGGCATGTTATACTGCTATCCAATCCATTTCATCACACTCTATCACAGATACCCACAAAATTTCCTTCAGACCACAGCCGTGGAAGTGAGAGTAAGAAAGACAGTGCCAACATCTTTGAAGTGTGACTGTGTTGGCATACCAGTGTGTCTTAACAAACCCCAGAAAACATATATTTAGCTTCTCAAACTGAGGATTAATGAGTGACAACAAAATGCAAAATCAGAATCAAAACAATTGTCTGCTTGACATTTACATGGTGTCTAAAGTAAAACCAAGAGAAAGCATTTATTATTATTATCATCATCATCATCGTCATCATCATTATTAAATCTGAAGTTCAAAGCTAACACAGTATCATCAAATTCATTCCTGTTAAGTTCTCTCTTCCCTCTCTAGATGTGCCTGCTTTGTTTCAGTGCTTAGAACAAACCAAATACAGTGCTTTTTCACATAGCTCTAGATAGACAAACTTTGTGAGATAACACTGGGTTTGTTTTTATGAAAAAGGCACCTATTACCTTTACTCTCACTTTTCTGGCAGCTGAGGGGAAGCTTCATGTCACACACGTGGTTTTGTAACATCAGAAAAATACACAGAGTGAGAAAGAAAGACAGTGCAAGTGAGAGCTAGAGAGAGAAAAGTGAAAAGTGAAGAAAATGAGGACATTGCAATAAATGTATCTATAATATTTTAGCAAAATATCCTGGCTTCTTAAGTCATTTGTAGCTTTGGTTTTCTGAATGGGGAAAAAAATAAATATATATATATATAAATAGTAAAAAGCTTATTTTTACCATAAAACATATTTTCTACTTTTCCACATTAAAGCTGGAAACTCTCAAAATATTTTGTGAACTAGGCCTGAAAGTTTTTATTTTTACAGGCTTGAAATAGAAATGCCTTTTAAGATTTATGGTTTGGGTCTCTTTTAAAGTGCAAATTACTTTTTTTCTAGCATCAAAATGGCAGCCTCAGGAGCTTTTTTAAAGAATGGGACTGCAACACATAACACAAAAGCTCCCCATGCTGTGCTGTCAGAAGGCCTCCATGCCATCTTACAACACTTTTGCTATTTCTGCCCTGACCCTCCTTTGAGCAGGAGCTGACAATCCTGGTAAATCATGTGGTAGGATAGCTATGTGGGAAAATGTCAGCATGTGATTATGATAAATCTCCAAACCCTGTTTCATTTTATGTGACCCATTCAGGATTCAAATTTAGAAGTGCAATTCAGTGAAGATGGAGGGGAGATGTACAAGTTACGTACTCCTGGGCCAGCCTGACCCATGAAACAGGGATTCACTAAAGGAATGCACATTCCCTCTGGGTTTTCCATTGAGGAAAGAGGGAAAAAGGAAGAGAAACATCAGTTTATGACAAGAGCTTCAAGGAAGTCCACTAGAAGAAGCTGAGTGAACATGAAATCAGGCCAGAGGAAATAGCCAAATACTTATTTGATCAGCAGCTCCCACTTGAAAAGCAACTATTTAAGTGCCCTTCTGATACAGTGAGAAGTTGCCATCACTGTCTCTTGCCCTAATGAATTTCCACCTTAGAAGTCCTCTGTCTTTCTGATTTCATCTTAATTCTCACCAGTGATATATATGAGCAAATTAAATAAATAAATTTTAAGTTCACTACTGGAATTCACTGAATTTTATTTTCTGTTAAAAGAGAAAACATTTTCTTTAAATCATATATGTGTTATTTATGGTTATACACTTAGTTAATGGTGAGAGTTATCCACGTTGCTGTGAAGACTGTCAGATATTACATAGTTTGATTTTCCACATACATTGATTTAAAACATTTTCAGGCCTATTCCCCTTCTTTGCATCCAAGCTCTGCAATCTGCAAAGCCCTAGAAATTTGAAAATACATGGGTGGGTCACGTGGGTGGTGGAGACAGACAAGGTCAGAGGTAAAGCTGGTCTCACCCTGCAATGACCAAAGATCAGAAGTAAGGCTTTGAAGTAATGCAGAAGTAGTAAGGTAAGTAAAATGGGGGCCTGGGTAGGATGGATTGGCAGATGCATGCAGCCAGAGTAGCCTGCCCCATGCAGGATGTGGGGACTCACTTCCCCTGTATGCTGAAGACTCCGCACAGTCAGTACAGATAGCCTAATGTGTAGGAATTAAAGAGCAGCTGGACGGTGTGAACACCCAGATCGCTGAGCAGCTCCATAGAGGACATGAATATATTTCTCAGTGTGACACAGGCGAAAGAAACCTTTTCCTTATCTCACCCTTGTGAAGTTGTATCTGTGTTTGTGCTCCTTGGGCATTTGGCAAATAAAAGGCATCTTGCATGCTATGCTACCTTCCTTCCCAATTTACGTGTATTGCAAATATTTTTTTAATTCAGTTGCAAGCCTGTTCAGGAAGTGAATAGTGTGTTTTGTTTTTAAATCTAGCTGCTACATGCTATAAATAAAATAAAATAAAATAAAATAAAATAAAATAAAATAAAATAAAATAAAATAAAATAAAATAAAATAAAATAAAATAAAATAAAATAAAATAAAATAAAATAAAATACAGCACCACAGGGAGCCCAGATACCACATAGAAGGTTGATCTCTCTAAAACCTTCTGGCCTGAAAGAAAAAAATTAGTTTAGACATTTTTATGGGATTTCTCCAGCTAAAGCCCACCTTCAAATCCCACTTAGCATAGCATGTTTACATGTGTCAAATTTTCATTACATAATAAACAAAAACATGTGTACAAATGCTAAGAAACTAAAATCATATGGCAAAAGACTATAGGAAACTGTGCTTATTCAATTCCCTGCTGACATCTTTCCAGAATGTCATGTCCAGCTGCAGATTTTGGCAACTTACAGCCATTTCACCATCCTCTAACAGTTGTTTGTATTTTACAGAACTGCATTTTCTTCTACAACAACAGATGATATACGTTTTAGAAATTGACAGCTTTAAAAGACTGATAATGTTTCTAAATATCACCAAATTTCACTCTAAGATGTTGTTATTTCTCTGTAATAAAGAAGAAAACACTTATACTTAATGATCTTTCTGCATACAGTAGTATCAAATTAATCAATATCATAATTATACTGATTCATTTTCCACACACTATTAATAGAAAAGGTTGCAACCATACAAGATACTTCTGTGAGACTGAATGTGTGGATAAATCTCACCAGCTGCTGAGAACGAAGGACATACAAGTATTTGAGTAATGTAATATGAGCTACTTAGGCATCAGTGGCTCTTTTTAATGTGAGTGACTGGATAACATCTTGCCCAACAGGTGTGAAAGGAGCAAATCTCACAAGTCTAGAAATCACCTAGTCTACAAATACTACAGAAACAGAGAAGTTATGCTGCTATTAAAATGTCTTACTACAAAGGCCATTGTGCTGTGGTCTTTTTCTGAATTAAGAAATGTCAGTATCTCAATGCATTTTTGAGAACTTGGTACAAACAATGGGGAAGGTTAACAGCACAAAAAAATAATCCTGTGGCATACAACATCTTCTGTTGCACCTTCAATAGCAGGTAAACTGCTGCTGTGGGATATGCCTGCTCTGAAGCTAAACTCAGAGATTTGGGTAAGAAGAGTTCTTTGCAAATTGGTTTAACTATTTATAAAAACAGTTGGAAATACTACAAGATCCAATGTTTTCTATCAGTGAAATAGGAGACCTGACTCACACAATTACCCTGGTATCAGGGTAATTTGGTGACCATTCCCAATTATGACCACATCTTAACCTTTTGGACATTTCTAGTTACAGCTACAATTAGAGGACAGTGAGAATTCAGAATTAGATTTTCTATAATTTCTACCTGCAATGAGTACTGTCCATATCTGAGGTTGCCCCCTTGCAATAAGGAAACAAAAATAACATTTCAACAAAGCAAAAAAAAATAATTAATTTCAAACTTACAGTAACAGAATTAAACTTTTTTTTTTCAGCACTTTGTCCCTTGTCTAAAACACCCCATGTGCTGCCAAAATTATCTCAGTACTCAAAGTACAAGATCTTGATGAGCAGACTATGATGAGGCAAAACAGTCAGAGATTTGGCTAAAAAAGGAAAAATGTTCTAGAACTCCTTGATTGTCTCATCAAGACTCTGGATAAAGAATAGTTGTTGGAGGTGCCATAACAGAACTGCCAACATATATCTGAAAAAATCTTCCTTGATATTAACAAAATGAAGTAGCCATTGGTAAAAATGACAACACCGTCATGTATTAGAAGGTCGGAAATAATGTATCACATTTCAGCATCACACAAAGTTAATATTTAGGTATTTCAAGCTCATTGCTTGGGCAAATGATGCTGATAGCCTTATCAGCAGTGTACAAGAGAGGTGAATATTAGCATGATGAAAAAAATAGATATAATTTTATCACTCCAGATGAGTGCCACACATTTAGATAAACATGC
Organism: Anas platyrhynchos; assembly: GCF_047663525.1. Lineage (NCBI taxonomy): Eukaryota > Metazoa > Chordata > Aves > Anseriformes > Anatidae > Anas > Anas platyrhynchos. The sequence goes on from NC_092587.1 coordinate 27,094,475, forward strand.
ACACATTTTTTATTCATGCCTAGAAGTAGGGTAAAACAGACCCCACTTACTAGCTTCTGCCTACAGGAATAACTGAGCCATTTCATTTGCATGTAGAGATTTAATTTAGGTTTTGTAAACAAAACCCTAAATTGGAAAGACTGAAAAACATACTGGTATTTCTACTGCTATTTCTTCAGGCCTGTAAGAAAGAGGAAAGAAAGATGATTTCCACAAATCATCTGCAAAGAATCTTTTTTTTTTTTTTTCCTCCCCTAGAACAAAATAATGTTATGCAACATTTCATGATAATTATTGAAAATCCTAAGCTCTTGTTGAAAGTCCTCACCTAAGGGAAAGAACTTTCCAGTTTTTACGGGGTTCGATCCTATATGCAGACAAATCCAGTAGGTGGTGAAGGTGCTCAGTACCAACCAGGCAGGAGCAAGACTCTAACCCTTTCATTGTTAATAATGACATTTTATTCAAGACCGTGCTACATCCATCAATTTTTCTAGCAAGAAAACCTAGCAGACACTCAGGGCAAAACTATAGGGCAATTGCAAGAGCCTCAACAGCTTTGAGGTAGAGAGAGTCCTTCACAAAACCAACTGTTCAGGAGCAAATCCCATCACCTCTCCACCTCCCCTTCATCACTGCCTTACACACACCAGCAGCAATCAATTGGCCCCCAGCTGGCAGGCACACTATATTTTTCTATTTAACAACCTCCAGGGTGGTCTCTCACTAATCCCCCAGTCTGTACAACAGAGCTGGAGGTGAAGCTTCTGCAGTTAGCTATTGGAAGATACATAAAATGGAGCAGTAATGTTTGTTGGCAAGGGAGTATTCCTTTACTTATTTTCCTTATAGCGCCCTACCAAGCACTCCTTTAAACTTGTTGCTTAATCTTTCCAAGTTTGAAATGAGATTTGAAAGATGGATCAGGGCACAGAATCTGACACTAAACTGTAATATTTATTTACTATTCATTTCATAAGTGTGTTTAGAAAACATTTAATTGACAATTACTATGAAATTACAGCTGAAGATTCTCCCTTGCTAGGATGATCATTCCATGTGGTCTTGTTCAAATGCTGCTCTAGCTGTCCAGAGTAACTTTAAGATTTCAGCCCTATAGCAAAAGAAGAAAAATAATGCTTTTGAAGACACAGGGAAGCAATCCTTTTTGTCATTCCATTCATTGTTATTTTCTTTCCTGAAAACGTCTTATTGTTGTTGCTAAATGCCACATGTGCACAGTATGTATTTCTAACACTTTGTTTTACCTTGGATATATATTTATGGGCATTTTTTCCCATGTTATTTTTAGATACTTGGACAGCTTATAACTTCTGTAATATATGGCTAGCCCAGTATTTGGGGTGTGCTACTATCACTGAGACAAAGAGCACTTGGTATGAAGCTTGAAAATCTGCTTTTCTAACACAAGCCTTAGGGAAGTAAAGCAAGAAGAAAGGCAACACAAATATTATTTTAGCTCTGAAAGTTTCTGGTACAAATCAAAGTGGATAATGGAGACAATACACAACATATAATACATGTAAAAAAAAAAAAAAAAAAGGAATAATTTGAAATATCTCAACATACTATAAGAAATTTGAGTCCATGAATGCTTACAATGAACTCTGCTATGTTGTGATAAGCAAGCTATCTCAGTGTGTGGAAGCAGTAATAATATGGAACTTCACACCAGCTAATTTCCATTGCTGCTCAGAGTAAATATTACTGCATTTCCGTGTGACTACTGCTCCTCATACCTGAACCCCATTTAGCTGCAGAGATGTCATATCCCAAGGTAGCAGTTTGCATGTTACTAAATATGAGGACAGATGGAAGACATTGTAGACCAAGGAATTACTTTAGTACTGTTAACCTATATTCTTGGTCTACTAACACCTTTCCTAAGCATTTGGTGTGATGAATTTGGTGTGAGTAATTCATGTGTTGAGCTTCTATGTTTTCCCATGAAGATTTACTGTAGGAGTCACTTCTCAGCAGTTAGGAGGGTGTCTATAAAGTGAATCAGTTCATGAATCTTCTCTGTAGTTCATGTTTTAAAAATAAAGTAAAGCTTTACTGGTCAGTGTCCATAGGCTTTTCCTTTTCTTTCTTTCTTTCTTTCTTTCTTTCTTTCTTTCTTTCTTTCTTTCTTTCTTTCTTTCTTTCTTTCTTTCTTTCTTTCTTTTTCTTTCTTTCTTTCTTTCTTTCTTTCTTTCTTTCTCTCTTTCTCTCTTTCTCTCTCTCTCTTTCTCTCTTTCTCTCTTTCTCTCTTTCTCTCTTTTCTCTCTCTCTCTCTTTCTCTCTTTCTCTTTCTTTCTCTCTTTCTCTCTTTCTCTCTTTCTCTCTTTCTCTCTTTCTCTCTTTCTCTCTTTCTCTCTTTCTCTTTCTCTCTTTCTTTCTCTCTCTCTCTCTCTCTCTCTCTCTCCTTCCTTCCTTCCTTCCTTCCTTCCTTCCTTCCTTCCTCCCTCCCTCCCTCCCTCCCTCCCTCCCTCCCTCCCTCCCTTCCTTCCTTCCTTCCTTCCTTCCTTCCTTCCTTCCTTCCTTCCTTCCTTCTTCCTTCCTTCCTTTCTTTCTTTCTTTCTTTCTTTTCTTTCTTTCTTTCTTTCTTCTTCTTTCTTTCTTTCTTTCTTTCTTTCTTTCTCTCTCTCTCTCTCTCTCTTTCTCTCTTTCTCTCTTTCTTTCTCTCTTTCTCTCTTTCTCTCTCTCTCTTTCTCTCTCTCTCTCTTCCTTCCTCCCTCCCTCCCTCCCTTCCTTCCTTCCTTCCTTCCTTCCTTCCTTCCTTCCTTCCTTCCTTCCTTCCTTCCTTCCTTCCTTCCTTCCTTCCTTTCTTTCTTTCTTTCTTTCTTTCTTTCTTTCTTTCTTTCTTTCTTTCTTTCTTTCTTTCTTTCTTTCTTTCTTTCTTTCTTTCTTTCTTTCTTTCTTTCTTTCTTTCTCTTTCTTTCGTCTTTTTTTTTGTTTTGTTTTCCCTCTCAGTTTACTGCTATGTAACTGCAGACTCCCCCAGTTTAGTGCCTTCTGTTGTCCAGATTTTTGCTTTTGACTTCTTCACTCTACTTTGCTCTCTCTCTGCTCAAAATCAAACTTCCGAATTTAGGAACATTTTCTGGTACTGAGCTCTTTAGGTGAATGAGAAAAGGCTCTTCAATGACAACCCAAAGGAGAAAACATTGTGATCCTGAAAGAAAGGACTGCTCTTGTGTTCAGGAGCTGCAAACCCCAGAAGTTTAACAATATGCTCCTTTCCCCACATAGTCAAAAGATGAATTTCCTATGGACAAGGAAATCTGGTTTAACTCCTCAGAGCTGGCAAAGATGGATTTGGCTCAGTGCCCACAGAGGGGTCCCCTTTGGCAGTAATGGGAAGCATACCTTCTTCTTCCTGCTTAAGTGCTTTCCCTGTGGGACTTGAGCAAAAGTATAAAAATGACCTTTAAATCCTGGATATATATTCAACAGTCCTGCTTCTCACTGGTGACGTCAATGCTACTTGGCATTAGTAGGCTCAGTGGAAGCTCAAAGATGCACCATCCCAAGCAGAATTCCCACTGATCCTCCACCCTCAGACCTGAAAACAGTGTGTTATATTCTCAGCTAGTTGAGTGACCATTGTTCAGTCCCTTTATAGCATTTTATATATGTTGTGGTATTGACCTGTTCTTTTCCAGCTTTATGCCCCAATCACTTGTGTAAGCAGTGTCAGAATTTTGTCCCAGGAACAAATAGTATCTTTGAAAATAGATTCTTGGAAGATGAGGCAGAATTTTTTGATGTTAGTAAACCTTACAAAAGGATTTAAGTTAGCTAAGCTGATTGGAAAGAAAACCAGTTAAAATCCTGATAATAACACCAATACATAAAACACAGCACTCCTAAAATAAAATTAAAATAGGTCAGAAGTTTTAAAATTAATACTTTCATTCACTCTGTCTGCCGGAATAGATTTTGTGGAATAACTCGTCATTTTAATGCCCTTAATTCATGCCATTTAAGAACCAAATATTACATAAATTATCAAAGTTTTCTTGTACTGCTTATCTTATTTTTAACAACTTAAGAACTGTTACCAAATATACACCACACACATTAAAATGTGCAGAGAACCCAGAACATTTATATTAATACTAATGAGATAATCCACCTGCCTATTTCACTGCACAACAGCTGCACAGATTTAAAAGGGTTCAATTAAACTTTATTCAGTACATAGATAATTGATCCAATGTGGAGAATGATGTCACTGGTAGGCTAAAAAATATATTTTACCTTTTAAAATAAAATTGCTCCATTAGAAAAACTGGAGACATAAACCTGACACATAAATCATCTTGGAAACTTTGTTTTATAGAGCAACAAAAATAAAATGAAATAAAATCACAGCAGATACAACATACAGATGCCCATTATTTCATTTCCTCTCCAAAAAGGGCAAGAGAAATCTAAATGAGACATTGGAACTACCATATGGAAAGTTCAATTAGTCTTTGAAATTTCACTGTATTTGTTTTTATCTTTTGCTACAGCTTCCATTTTCCTAAAAGTTTTGTCTTTCTAGTCTCTACAGCAATGCAATACCACCAGATTCATTTATTAATTGTTAACTTCAAATGTGGCCAAATTTGTGTAAGGAGCTTTTTTAATAAACAGGAAGGAATTAATCTTTAGAAGTCTGTCCTGCCTATCATATGTGTAGGGCACTGTAATGGTTGCTCTGGAAGCCATAGGTGGACCAGAAGGACATATCCCTCTGATCAGAACTAATGAAGACAAAAGCACGGCTTCTTGCCAAGTTTGTATCCTTTTATGTTTACGGCGGTTGACTGCAAAATACATTACTTAGTGTTTAATTCAACATAGTATTTTTCATGACACTGCTCGTGGAAGTCACTAATCTCATCCATCCACCTCATGCCAAGGTGATGCAAACATTGTTAGAGAGAAAGAACAAAAGATAATAATCATCTATCCATCAAGGCATTAATGTAATTCCCATCCTTATAACATTTTGGTGGCTATCAGAGTTGGCTTTGAAACAATAGTTTTAATCTCAGTCTGACAAAAAGGTTTGTTTTGGCAGGGACTTCTGCAGGAGAAGCTGAGGAAAAGACAGTTATAACCTGCATATGCCATCAATGGCAGGTTTCTCTGATGCAAAGGGAACTTTAAAGAACCTTATTCTCACACAGAACAACTTAGCATGTATTATGATAACTGATGTGATGCATCTGCCTTCTTTCTGTTTAGTTCAGGGTGGCTGTGAGGGCTGAGCTGGGGATGCAGTTGCTGGATACATGTGCAGTGCCCACGGCACTTCCCAGCATAACCAGATGTCTGTAGTCCCAACCCCTGCCGGAGGTAGGATGTTCTGCAGTTCTACCCCAGAATGACAGAGATTTTGGAACTGTTTTCTTGAGTCACTTGCCCAATATTTCTCAGAAAAATAGAGTTGGAAATAAATTTTATCAAACTGGACTAGCCACTGGATCATAGTACTCTTTAATTGTGACAGTGCAGTATGTTAAAGCAGGAATGCATTTGTTTTCCAGTAGTCCTGTAAAACTTACCATTGGCCTGAATGTAAATGAGCAAAAGAGTACCTAGGAAAGTAGTCCTAATAAAACAGGGTATTTCACTTGTCTGTGTACAGCTGTGTATCTGTTAGACAAGTTTTTGGCAATTAAAATAGGGTAAACAGGGAGGTCAACTGTATTCCTACCCCATTTGCAGATGTGAAGATAGACATAGAGTAAACCACACTCTATAGACTTGAAGTAGACCTCACTGAGATTTCTTGTCTTATCTCTGATTCTTGATTGTTGCTTCACAAAACTTAACTGTAATTAAAGTTTTTATAGATATATTTCAGACAGACAGATATACACACATTAATATAAATACACATAGAACAGTTCATTATTCTTGACTGTAAGGACTTATGACTATTGACACTGTCAATTTTTATCTCATTACTCATCACTGCTTACTTCGAGTGCTAATAGTATATTTCCACAGAGTTTGTGTGTGCTGCAATGTAAATTCTGACATTGCTAGTGTCAGTCACTAATCTACCTCATTCAGTTCATGTCAAGATGATACATCACAATGCTCAACAACTGTCATCCCTGCTTTAAATAGATCTACATTTTTCTCAACTTTACAGTTAAATATACATATATGTATCGTCGGTTCAGCATCAAGTTTTGCTTTTACAGTATGACCACAGAAGTCATCCTAAATATTTTCTAAAGCAATTGCTAGACATTTTTGTTGATTTTGTTTTACAAAACATTTTAGAAAAGAAAAAAAAAAAAACACAAACAAACAAACAAACAATCCAGATATTTAAATTTGGTAATAGGTCAAGATTTTTTTTCCAAAATATAAAAATTTATTTTCTCTTACTGAATTGTCACTCCTATTTACTTACTAACACTGATTTATAGCATTTCAAAATTGATGTTTAAAAAAACATCAGTTTAAAAATACTTACAAATATCACAAGCTAACCAGAATACTATAATTAACTAATGTCACTATGTTTTTGAGTATAATTTTAAAGGAAAACTTAAGCTTTTTGCTGTTTAATGTACTGTATTTTCTGCAGCTTCTCCTCTGTGTCACCATTACAGTGCTTTTGTTCATGTTATTCTCTGTAGGCCCAGCATTCTTCTTCTTCACAAATCTTATTATACTTTTTTGTTGTTGTTTTTTTTTCAGTTCTCCTGATAATACACTCTATTCTTCTTTTACCTGTGTTTTTCTTTCCATCTGACTCTTCTGTTCTTTCATATATACTTGCTTTTCTTTCTTGCTTTAGTTTGTTCAGCAGCAGTAAATAGTGTTGTTTTGGTGACTGTATGTATGGGATTGTTTCAGCTGATGGTGTAGACAGCAATAAGTCAGCGACTGCCCAACTAATGTTGATATGCTCCATGGCTTTGGATGCCACACATGGCCTTTCACAGGGTGAATGCTCCTTTGACACCCAGGACCAGGGAGCTGATTCACATGAATGACTTCAGGAAGTACCTGCAGAAGTGGAGGAAAGTTTTTGTGCCTCGGTCTGTCTGTGTCAGTTCAGCTGTGAACCTGGCTTGAACATGGATCAACAGAGATCACCAGGCACAGGAGCAGTTGGGGTCTCCTTTGTGCTCACAAGTAGTGAAGGATCAGGTTCCCTGTGGTTACCAAACTCTCTTCTGGCCCTTGTTACACACTGAATACATTTATATCCTGCTTGGTCAACACCTGTATGACCTATTCCACCAAGCAGACCTGCCTAGGATCTGTTCATTGTTCTTGAACCCTTTAAATTTTCATGGGAAACAAGGAGCCAGTAGTCTTTGAAATCGCACTACAGGAATTAATTCCAGCTCTACATCAAGGCAAGTTAGTTCCATATCCTGGCTTTCATGGGAAGCAGACTTGTAACAATCACAAGAAAAATCTAAGATGTGCTTAACAGCCCAATACTGGCACCGAAGGCCCAAGAGTACCATGACACAACATCACAGCTAAGTGTAGATGTAGGAGGACACCACAGGAAGATAGATAAGTACATAAATAAATAAACAAACAAGCAAGCAACTTCAGGCTTTACTGAGAAATCTCCTTAAAAAGGACAAATCCACAAAGGAGGCTAACAAGAATAGGTAATGTACTGAAACTATAAGAGTGATGTAATATGAATGTTATAGCACTCAGACAAAAAATTTTCCCTGATTCTTTTTTGCAGTATCCATTTCTGGTGAACCTGAGTATTCACCCGAATATCTTCACCCGAATATCTTCATAAAAATATCCTCCGAGAAAGTCCATCAATGTCATTTGCAATTATAAAGGCAAGCTTCTGTAATAAGTAAAGCCTGGAAAATATCTATTTCAACATTTTTTTGAGCTTCTCTTGCCTTGCCTTGCCTTGCCTTGCCTTGCCTTGCCTTCCCTTGCCTTGCCTTGCCTTGCCTTGCCTTGCCTTGCCTTGCCTTGCCTTGCCTTCCCTTCCCTTCCCTTCCCTTCCCTTCCCTTCCCTTCCCTTCCCTTCCCTTCCCTTCCCTTCCCACCATTCACATTCAGCTGGAGCAGCTTACTGTTCAGCAGAATAGGAACCTTGAAAGTTTTAAAGGAATGAGATTGTGCAATAGAGAAGCTATAAATAATGTACACTTCAGTGCTGCAGCTGCACAATATAACTACTATCATTTTCAACAGAAAAAAAAAAAAAAATTTGCATTGATCTGGACACAAACAGATTTAAGCACAAGAAAATCTGTAGTGCACATGAAATAGATATCGTTGAATCTATTCCAATTATATCATTGATTATGTACATTTTTTTCTTCAATGTATGAACTTACACATGTATGAGAACTTCAAAGAAATACATTCAATGCCTAGCAGGATTTTCATAATATAACCTTTGAAAATCTCATTGGGAGCCGATCTACATTTTTAAATGCCTAAATTTCCTTTAAAACCTGGTCTTCTGTGACTGTAATTTTGTCCTAGTATAAGAATGTGCATCACAGTGTTTGAATCTTCCTCTGAATTTGCCTGGCTTTTTCACATTACTTGATTAATAAAAACAAACAAACAGGAGGGAAAAGGGAAGACAAGTTTTTTTTCACACTGATTTCTGGAAGAATGCATGAAAGCATGCATTCTTTGCAAATACGCACAAAAAGTTAATGCATTGATTTTTTTTTTTTTTTTTTCCACAGGTGAAAAGGCATATTGGTCAGGAAGAGCAATGTTGATTGGGTCTTTGGTCATCGATCTAAGAAGTAAATAGCTACTGGGATTAGAGCAAGCACTATCACAGACAGAGTTGTAGGGAGAGCAGTAATTCTGTTTTAGTTAGCATAAGAAATGCAAAATAATTTTGTTTGCATTAGTTGAATTACTTAAACTTTCAGAAATAGCTTTGTTTTACATGGTGTAACTGGGAACAGGATTTAACCTGTAAAGCTAATTGAACTTTATGGATGAGCATATACACACAAAAAATAATCAGGAAATCAAGAAGTTGTATTTCCCAAGGCAAATATAACTCATCTAGCTTGCAGAGATGTAGATTATATGAATGATTAAAATGTAGCAGTAATAAGAAATACTACCTATGCACATGGAGGTCAAATTTTAATTCCTGTGGGATCCGTAACTTTGAATTTTCTGATGTATGTATTTAAATTTTCAGACATAATGTTGATTTTCATGTTGAACATAATTTAGTTTTTGGAATCACATGTACTAACCCCACACTACTTAGTTCACCTCTCAGCAAAGTATGCTTTTGAAGTAACAGTGATATGATAGCTCTGACATAGCTCTGATTAATTGAGCTGCTGCCTAGGAGTTATACACACACCTCTTGATACATAAAAATCTAGTCTGCTTTGAATTAGGACTAGATCATCACTACTGGTTCTTCACATGAGCAAACAAACCTAATGACAGTGTTATGGATTCAAGAAAGGTTTCAGATGCAATCGTGGTAGACTGCACAGCTAAGACATACATATATCCTTTATTTAGGATGACAAAAAACTTAAACATATCTTTCAGTGCTGTCTCATACAAACACAGTACATCACTAGCCTGGACACCAAGTTATTTAAATCTATTATTTAGTACCATAATAAGTAGCAATTTAAATACAAGATAAAATCATTACATTGTCTTGTTTACCACTGATGTTAATGTCAAGCTGACGTGTAATGCTCCAAAAAGGCAGCCTATGATTTGTTATCATTAAACTGTCAGTTCTGTCATGTGCTAGGCATAGATTCATGCTATACTTCTTTTAGCATATCACTTTATTTTCTATCAGTCAAAAACCAAAGTGTTTTAATTGTGTCTCTGCTATTTTTCTATTAACTGTTTCGTGCATTTTTTTCTCTGGCCTTTTAATTGCAGTTTAATAGTGGTCATTAACACATTAAGGGGTGTTAGAAGAACATTTGAAGTCCTCTTGACTTCTACCAAAGTTGACACTTCAATGCTAGAGTAATTTCAGCTATTCATTTATTTAATAGTGACCTATGCAAATGTGGAACCATGTCATTTTACAAATTGACTGTAATAATTAACTAGAAAGGCAGAGTAAAATGAAACAGGTTATAATTAGAATAAAACTGCTACAGTATTACGTCAGATAGAATAAAATAATCTCAAATGATTAAATTGGTTTCAATTATTAAGAATCAGTTTAATGTACCCACTGTTCTGATTTTTTACATTTCTCTTTTTTTGTGTGCATTAGATGTCACCTCATACAATTTATGCATTTTATTCATCTTGGTAAAACAGGCATTACAAAAGTTTAATTAAGTAGTAAAAGACTTCATATTATTCCTCTGAATTCTAAATTAGTTGCAGAAAGAAATGATGGTGCATAGTACATACCATTCATACACATTTCAATTAGATGCATCTATTGTTAGCTAATATTTCTCTACTGCAGTGTATAGATAGAGGTACTGATATAAAGGAATATGTAGTTATATATAGAGATAAAATGATGCTGGCTCCCACTGTATGTTTTTAACTCACAGGAACAATAAAATTTGCCACTATATTACTTAGATTTTTATCTATAAGGTACTCATGTCACTTTTTATGATATATGCTTAAAGTATGGAATTTAAAAATGAAATTTTCCTTAAAGTTTTCAACTTGTTTATTCAGATGTTCATTTTACAGATCTTATATGTGGATACAAATATGTAGATACAGGTATATGTATACATGTAGACACACAGACACCTCTAAGAGGGAGACATACATGTATTTATATATATATACAAATGTATATATGTGCAGCATAAACAAAGTCAAATGTTGAAGATGAAAACAACATTATTTTGTTCCCATTTTTGGATAAAGTAGTATACTGACTATATATTCTCTTTTTGTCTACTTGCTATTTGTTTTCTATTTGTAATTACAGATTTAAGCATGTTGCAAAGTATTGCTAAGCAAACAGGTGTTGGGATGGCCAGTTTCTGTTTTAAAGCTGTTAAATTTAAGTTGCATTAGCTTTCTCCTTTCTATTCACATAGTCTACAATTACTCATAATAAAAATTAGACTATTTTATATGAACAAATCTTACTGTGTTGAATGCCAGACTGTTCAAGTACCTTCAAGAATTATGCTGTCAATTCAATTTATGGATGTCTGTTACTTTGTTTCTCTTTGTTTCGTTTTTCCAAATAATGTATTTGGAAGGGAAAATACACTTAATATATTCTCAAACAAAAATAAATGATTTCACAAGCCAACAAAAAACAATTCCAGTAATTTTTGTCCCTTCTTTTGTCCATATAAGCAAAATCCTGGGTATCCATGCTAAGTTATTCAAGAGTAGTTCCTGCAAAGGCTAGAGAAAAAAAAAAAAAAAAAAGTGTGCCGTGTTGGAAATAACAGTGAAAAAAGTGACAATTTGTTGTTCTGTGACCTCCATGTTTAAAAATCAGTGGTGTTCTACTGATGAATAAACTGAAGATAAACCATATGAGTGAATATATTGTTATTATTTTGGTGTGACAAAAAACTATAGGCTGCACTCCTAGAAAAATCCAGTCCTGCTTCAGCATTATGTGACTTCTGTATAGATTCTTGAGAACCCTTTTGTTCTGTGAAGATGCTACAGTTTCTGATTCATAAAAGTATATTAGACTGTAGGACTGATACCTAAAATTACTATTTATATATAGATTTCTCATTGCTCCTCTGATGCATTGAATTCCAGGAGGGGTAGTTCTACCAGTAACAGAGTTCATGCTTACTGCATTAATTATGGGTTTGACAGGACTTCTACAATCTCCCTTACGCAGAGGTAAACACTGTTTCATGAAATATGCCACTGATATCAGGAGCATTTCCTGTGCAAGTGTGTCTATCAGTAGAAATTGCAGTGTTGGATTTTTTGAAAAAAAAAATTCTATTGTGGAAAAAAAAAAAAGAGAGAGAGAGAGAGATCATGAGATGTTATCATTAGCTTCTCTCTCCCTCTTTTTTTTTTTTTTTTTTTTTAAGAAAGAAACCCTACTGGTTGCTTTGACGCTGCTTTAAGCATAACAGTCTTAAAGGAACAAAACATAGTTAGCAATCTATGTCTCTCATGGATTTGGTTAGGAAAATTCATGACATCTCAAGATCACTGGAAGTCCTGAAGATCCAAACAATTGGCCTCTGCTTCACATCCCCAGGAAGGGGTCCTTCAACTGAGGACCTTCAACTATAGGTGACAAAACCAGCTTTTGAAAATCCCCAAAACTTTATATTTTATAGTTTTCATAAAGATAGGTGCTGACTCAATGGAGGAAGTTTTCCAAGTTTTAAGGTAACTTTTCTGTGGCACCCCTACCTTTCTCAGGGTTCCTATAAACTTACTAAGATAAATTCTATGTATTTTAAATAGAAATAGACTTCTTTTTATGTATTGTAATTAATGTTGTGAAGTTGTAAGAATGTAATTGTTTTTAATTACAACTTGCAAATGTAATTAAATTTCTTTGCACGGAAAAAAGACAACCAGTAGATCACAATTAACTGTATTTATTCAAAAAATGTATTATGTCAGATTATGGTAGCTCAGTACAAATAACCTGTTCCTGTGGGTCTTATAGATGTTAAATGTGTAATTTACTCACATAGTTTCTTTATTCTACACCAATTGCTTCCCAGATCCTTAGGATTCAATTGCTGAAAATTTGATTTTTGAGCACTTCCTACCACATTTCAGCAAACATCAAACAGCCCAAAGATGGGACACATAGGAACTTGCAAAATACATCTCAACTTCTCAAAAGAAATACAAATAAAAATATATATATTAATCTGTGCAAACCCATCAGTAAATCTTAATGACACATCCACATGCCTCTTAAATACCTTCAGGGATGAGGATTCCATCACTTCCCTTAGCAGCACATTCCAATGCTTGACCACCTTCTCCATTAAGAAATTCTTTCTAATAACAAGATAAGCCAGTGCATCCCCTGGTTCAATCACAGAATTTCTTTCAGTCTCCAGTTTACAAAATACTTACAACCCATGCCTCACCCAAAAAAAGAAATATGAAAATGTCCTCGTGTCAGTCTGTCAGGGAAAGATCATCTCATGACTTCAGTTAGTTGAAAATTTGGCATATGATCTAAATTTGTCTAAGCTCCCCTTATAAAAATGAAGATTAATTTATTTTAGAGGACCTCTCAAGCTCCTCTCCTGCTGCTCAGCATCAGTGGAGAACAAAATGAAGCCAATCTGAGCCATAACAGCTAGCTTAGCTTTTAGGCATCTGTGGAACTTTATAAGTTAATGATGGGATTTCATTTAGATAAAATAACCTTCTCTAAATGACCAAGTTTTAGATCAACTCTAGTGTTTCCAGCACTCATTCAAAGCATAAAAAGCCTACCTATCTTGTCAGTTGCTCTGAAACTTATCCAGTTCCTGATTTATCACTACTGTGGCAGTAGGAAGAGGAATATAAAATTAATCACATACATTGGCTCAGCCAATGCATTTCACAGAATCTGTAAGATCTTGGCTGAATAAGACCTGCATGTTCTGAAGGGAAAGAAATCAAAATAAAGCTTTCTGAGACCAATTCCTTCCTCTTCTTTCTCTGATTAGTTTAATGGAGAGAAAGTGAGAGAAAAACTTAAGCTATGAAATCCTCCAGCCAGGAAGAGAGAAGTAACAAAATAAGTATCCCATTAAACAATACTACTACTGCTGCAGCTCACCCTTCAGGTTGCTGGTAATCTTCAGCTCATTCTACATGCAGCCAAAACTTTCACCCTGGCAGAACTCTTTCATCACTTGTGTTATCCCATTACTCTCAAAACTTTTCTGTTTTTCCCTCTAGAAAAGCACTTTGTGTGTGTGTGAAATAACTGCCTTGTTAAACAAAATTGAACTCTTTACTCAAAAAAAAAAAAAAAAAAAAAAAAAAAAAAAAAAAGTTTGGTTTAGGTTGGTTTGGTTTGTTCTGTTTTAAACCGTATTAGTAAGAAGGTTGATGGAATACCATTCACTTGCTGACCAGGAAATAAGAAAGAAAGCAATCTAGAAACTTTCTTTACCTTCTGATGACTCATACATTTCTTCCTATACCAGTAACAATATGTAACTGTCAGAAATTAATCAACCCTTTCTTGCTTTATAATTTTTTTTCAGAATCTCCAGGGAGATCTTCCAAATTTATCTATTCAGCAGTCGTTATTTTTAATCCTTTGAACAATCTACCCTCATTGATCTATCACATCTATATGTTTTTTTAATCTCTTATGGGCAAAAACTAGACAAAAATAATCAAATGTGTTTTCTTTTTAAAAAAATACTGTTATACCCCCTTTTAAATTTACAATATCTTCTTTACAGCAGATGTCTAGTATCAGAGTCACCAAGTTCACTAGTACTCCTTGCTAGACTTGGTAGAATCCCTGGTAGACTGCAAGAATTGTGCAGGGTTCCCAGATGGGTTATAAGCTGAGGTCTCTGCATACTCATGAAAAGCACACATGGCTCATGAGACTTTGCCTCTCCTCTATTTTTCATCTTGTAGAGGGGTAATAGTATCTGCAAAAAATAATTTGCTGTTGAATGAAAAGTTTCCTACAAACATGGCTTGTACAGAAGTGGAAGTAAATGAGCAGTACTAACATCCATAAATTCATAAAGCTATTATGGCACAATAGGAGTCTGTGGCACTTATAAGGATGGAAGAATTTGGTTTTCTCCTGAAAAGCCTTTCTCTCTTTGTTCTTGTTTTTGTTCTTTTCACTAATATTCTTTTGTTTATTTGTTTGTTTTCCATGAGAACATGGCTGTTGCATAAAACAATTTTTCTTCAGAAAGAACAATAACATGAATTATGGTTGGTATCGTATACTATCCCTCTACTATAAGTTTGGTTGAAGAAGTTAAAAAAAAAGTTTTCCTTAGCTACAGTACTGATTGTGACTACTAGCTTTTTCCTTTTGTAATTCCGATCTCTTGACTTCTTATGAGACTGACACTAAGCTTTGTCACTGACAGCTTGCCTATCCTGGTGAGATTCACACAAAGAAAACGTGTGAAAAACTGAAATGAAAAGGCTGTGTTTGTAGATTGTTGCAATGCAGGAACATAAAATATGAGCTGAATGTGACTAGGCAGAACTTTAGAAACAAAAATCCTATTACTTCTTTCCTTTTTACTCAGGTTAAATTTGACTTTGCTGTCAATAGCAGTAGCAACAGTGAAACAGAAAGGAAATGTGTACCCAAGCTGTTGAACTTTGACTACTGGCTCAAAATATTTGGATATTTATGCATTTTTCTAGTGATGAACTGTTGATCACAGTGATGATGAATGATAGAAATATTAAAAATTCAAATTTGTTTCCAAATTTTACAGCTATTTTTATCAGAGCTGAAACTACAGCTATGGATAACAGCATCCACAAACTCAGTCTGATATCCCATGACTCCAGATGTTCCAATCTGTATTTATGATCTTTCTCTGTATTTCTATCTTCTAGTCTCCTTGATTCTCTTTCTTGATTTGCACATAGTATTAGTCTGCCATTTAACTTTAATTTTTTAAGCTAACTAGAAAGAAGGGGCTGAACAAATATTGGAAACATTTTCTTTGAGTATCCATTTGAATTAAACAGCCAGGTAACATTTGACCATGTTTGTGACCCCTTCGTGTTTGCTTTTCATGAATTTTCAAGTGTTTGATCTCTGTTAGGGAATGGATTAGTAAAAAGCAAATTTGTAATTCAAATGCAGAAAACTCCACGAGCATCAATTTAAAATTGTATATTCAGATATTATATTTGAAATCTGAAATTCACATTGATTTGATTAATGAAGTGAATTACAGCCAGCTCATGGGCCTGTTATTTCACCTGGGGGAAAGTGATAAGGTTTTTGAATGATCTTTGTCCCTAAATCTAATCCTGTGGGATTTTGTTGTTGTTTTTTGTTTTTCCCAACTTTGTTTGTATTCCTGGTGAAAGTTAGTGCAGCCTCCAGGTTAGTCTAACTTCTAGCTTTTGTGAAAACTGCCACCAACACTTTTACTGTGGTGAGGTGGTGAGCAGATCAAACCGAAGACTGGCACCTGGGAATGTCAGTGAAGACTAGATGTTAGTGAAGAAACAGGTGTCTGACTTCCATTATTTGCAGTTTTTGGGTGAAGTGTACCAACATTATATTTACTGGTTTTAGTAATTCTTTCCTAGTTAACAAACATAGTTTCACAAATAGTTCAAGAAGATAAAAAACTAACATTTTAAAACTGATTTATTAATTCAAATTATTCATTGAGTTCAGATAGCATAGATGGAGGAGACCAGCTGTTTCATCTTTGTTGTATGGCAAGGATGAGTATCAACTGTATGTTGTCACTAAAGAAAGTGTAAAGGATGCACCAAAAACACTTTCCTGCATACACTGCAATCATATTTGCTGTGTTCTTTATAGACGTTCAAGTAGTAATACATGCAGTACAAATGAACCTCAAAACACTTTTGAAGCTGTAAAGTCTCTTAAGATATATATCTAAGGTTTTTAACACATCTTCTCCTGCCACCCATTCTGTCCCTGGAGCAGTTAGCTAATATCTATGGGAAAAAATGGTCTTTTTTACCATGTACAATAACTTCACATTAAAACTTCAAAGCTGTTTAAAATACATAACTTTTTTCTTCTTTTTTTTTTTTTCCAACACTGAAAAAAAACAAAAACAAACCACACCTATATTTCCATGTTCTTCCTACTAAATTAGTTGACTTTCCCCTCTTTATCTTTCTTTTTTTCTCCCCATGAGAGTGTTTGCTAAAGGACCAGCCAACTTGAGAGCTTATTATCTAGGGAGAGCTCAGAAAGTACTGACTTTTATCAAAAGGCTTTTTTCTGTCCTTCTGTATTTTTTAATTGTAATAGTTTTTCCTCTTTCAGCATTTGCCCCCTATTTATGTAGTTGAAAATAAAAATAATAATACTAACAAAAATACAATGATCTCTCTTCAGCATTCATTGATACAGTGCAGAGATCAGCACATGGAAGAGGAGAAGGAAAAGGAGAAGAGGAACTTGCTGTACAGCTTGCCCTGGCCCCCTGTTTTAATGACAGTATCCCAGTCAGTTACACTATGGGACACTATGAGACATCCTAAATCTATCACTACATCTGTCCTAGCCCCAGAAGATTGCTCTGGAAAAATTAATGTAATAACAAAAGGCCAACTATTTTATAAATAAGAAAATAGAGGCAAAGAGCTGGTAAGTGAGATGGCAAAGCACACGTGTGGATTTTTGAGAACACCAGGAGCAGAAATGTAACCTGAGCTACAAACACATCTCTGCTCCACCAGTGAGCAAGGAGATAGTACTTTGTAGTATGTCATTCTTTCCAACTGAACTTCAGTCCAGAGATAAGCAAAGGATGAATTAAGGCTTAAAAATTATTTAGAGAAATTTTTAAAAGTGGACATGAATACATTATGGAATATGGAAAGTTTTCTTTCCTTTTCTTCAGCAGAGTTCCATAAACTACTTGTGTCTGTTTATTACTGCAAAACCATTCCTCATATTTAGGCATTTGCAAAGATTATTGGCTCAAACAGATTGAGTTTATCCAAGATTTTCCTGTTAAAAGTTTAGATAAGCTTGAATCAGCAAATACTGTCCATCATCTTAACACTTGGACATACACACAGAAAAGTTATAACAAGCATTGGTTGAAGTGGGAAAAGCTAAATGTAATAGATTATCCAGCTGAAAAAACAGACTGGAAATTTCCTTTAGAACACTCACCTTACAGAGTTTCGCCTAATAAACCACATGCATATGCTGTACTAAATCTGGTTTGAGTTCACAGATTCATCACAGAGACTCATTTTACTCCTATTCCAGAGGAAAATTTGGTCCTGCTCTAAAATGGTACACAGACTAGTTATGGACATTGTTTCCTCTATTTTCTCCTGTTTGCCCTTTTATTCTAAAAGGCTTTACAATCAGAGTAGGTTAACTATTTGGGACGAATTCTGAGCAAACTTGAAAAGGAACCAAATCCCAGTTTTTCCTTGAACTGGGAAAGGATACAGTTAACTTTTTTTTCCCCACTTACTGCTTGTTTTCACACACCTCTAAAATTGCAGGTTGTATTTGGCACTGGAAGTGAGAGTGTGGAAAACAATGGAAAAGTTTGTTCCTAGAGAATTTCCAGACCAGCTTTGCAGGCTCATGGAGATGGACAGCTTGAATACACATCAGGCTGTAAGCGGGTTATCTGACCCAAACCAGCCTTTCCCTTATTTGTCTATCAGAAGCTCAGCATCAAAGTAATCTCTACTTTCCCACACAATGGCAACTTCCAGAATACTTCTGAATGCACAGGCTTGTCATGCTGAGAGATTATTCTTAGGAAGATGACACATGAGGGGGTTATATCATTTCACCATTCAATCCACATTTCTGTTCTGCCCTTGACAGTGACACAGGTCTCTCTCTCTCTTTCTCTCTCTCAACCATACATTGAGACCATACATATGGTCTTAAAAACACTCAAAACACTTCTAGAATCAGGCATATTGTTAGAAATTAGTTATTGCCAGTAATAGCTACCTTCCAAATTCTGGTAATACATATCGACAAATAAATATTATACAAATACATATCATAAGGGATCACGCCCTTGCAATATACTGCATCAACTTAGAAATTTTGAAAATATATAATATTTTCTCTATTATGTAGCAGCGAAATGCATGATAGTGTGTTTGATTCATCTTAAGTACCTCACTTCAGCTGTGTTCTGTTTTTTTGTTCATTTTTTTTTTCTTTTTTTCCTGCTACATCCCAGATTTTTTTTTTAACCTTCCCCGAACTTTAAAGCAAAATCTTACAATTATCTTTGGTTTTCCAGTATTCCCAAATTATTCTGATGATTTACTTGATGTTCAAATTAACAAAATAATACATTTCAGTACAAAACAAATCTGTCTTTCTTTCTATTTGTTACTATTTAAAGAATAACTAAGCATGTTTAATTGGAAGCATTTCCCTTCATGATGGAAACTGGAGAACTGCGTAGATAGATAGCTCAGAGCTCTCTACAGGCTGCAGGCCACTGCTGCTTCAGTCAGGTCAGAATTGTACACTTACCAGTTAGTGGGTTTTCAGGCCTTGACATATCTTAGAAAAGACAGCCCCTTTGTAGTAGTTGTCCCTAGGGAAAAGTTGGAGAGGGTGTTGAGCTTGCTGCACATTGAGTAATGTTTAGCACAGGGAAAAAAAAATCTATTGTGAAGGATCTTGCAGAGTTGTACTGCTGTGCTGAGGAGCTTTCCTGAAAGAGCAGAGCTGGGATGAAAGGACAGAATTAATCTGTCCAATATTGATTTTACAACGATGACAACAGTGACTCCTGTTTTCTGTTTGTGTGAGTGACTGTGTGTGCACGCCACGTGCATGTGTGTTTGGGCATGCATGTGTTGTTTGTTGCATCCTGCTTCAGAAAACAGTTCCTGTGTTTTTTTCAGAGTAGCTCTGACATTAAGCAGGGACATGTTATTAAAACAATATCAGGTTCAACTTTTAATTTGATTTTTATAGCTCAAGCTAAAATGCTCTAAGCTTATCATATTTCCACTTGCAAATATTTGTTTATACTTAAATGTCAATTTTCTTCATTTTGTTGTTTTGACATCCTCATTTGCTGGAAGACAGGAAAAGGAAAAAAAAAAATCATTAACAAAGATCAAAGTACTTTTTCTTTTTTTATAAAACTGCAAAAAAGAACCTCTCCAAATAATAATAATAAAAAAAAAAAAAAATGAAAAAAAAAAAAGGATTTCATGCGTATTTAAAACAAACAACAACAACAACAACAACAAAAAAACACACACACACAAAAAAAAACATGCAAGTCACACACATACAAAACAGAAACAAAAAACAGAAAGGCAGACCACTAAGGTGATGTGTCCAACAATTAAATATGCAAGAAATGTTATGCAAGTTATTTCTATTTGTTTGTTTTTTACTGTTTGTTTTTCTATTTCAGTTCTTATTTTTAAGTATTTTCCAAGAAGGAAGGTGCTTGTTAGAAAAGTCTTATGGCAGGCTGTTTTCTCCTAAAACCCTAGAAGAGGTAGAATGAAGATGGCAGAAGCCGACTGATGACTTTAAAATGACTGACAACATCATTCCCTGTTATTACTGCCTTGTAGACTGCCAAAGAACTAATGTACTTCAGACATCTAACGTAATTAATTCAGAACCACAAATCTGAATCACAAATCTACAGTATATGTGTGGATTCAGCAGGAAAAAAAAAATATGGTCTGGAGCAGAAAAATATCCTTTTGCATAGCTACCTCTAATTTTAAACAGGGTATAAATTAAACATTCTTTGATAATAATATGCAATGACAGCATAATCATATGCTAACATTTAATCACCTTTTATATACAATATTACCCTGATTCTTCTTTAAAATTTTATGTTGTATATTGCTGTACATTTT
>NC_092587.1:27117500-27152500 GCF_047663525.1 Anas platyrhynchos
GCATACCTAAGCCAGCTGTTATTTGCTGTTTCCTAAGCAAAACAAGTATTTTACATGGCCTTACACACTGCCAATGATGTCCGTTTCCTTTATAGACATGCCTGTAGTGACTCGTATCCCACTTGCTTGGTGCAGCTCCAGTAGCAGAATCTTCTCAGCATGAAACTATTGTAGTGAGTTGGTGGCTGATGTGTGCCTTTTTCCTCACTCCTCATTTTCAATGTCTTATCCATATAAACGTTCTGCTCACTTTAGATGTGCCATATTCCATTCACATTATGTAAAAAGATAAACGGTTTGCCACACTGTTAAAGAAATCACAGAGGGAACCTCATTGCCTACTGCATGTCTTTAACCCATACCAAAGGTTTTGGCACATGGAGAACTGCCCTAAACTAAATTTCCACATTTTCCAGGTACGTGATTTCTTGGAAAGAAACCTCAGGGAGATGCTGTCTTATTAAGTTAGCTGCCAAACCTCAGCTTTGCAGGATCACTCCCAGACTTCAAATAAGCCTGTTCATCTCCAACTTGATAAGGAATCAAAGTTGAAGCCTTGGATTGCTTTATGAAACACCTAAAAACAAGTGCCTAAGAAAAAGACTAGATCCTAGTCCCAGCATCAAAACTACACTCAATAAACAAATATTTTTAAACATGTAGTCACAGTAAAATCAATAAGAATATTTATGATTGCAGAGTCATATCGTAATGACTTCTGCTATTGACAAGAAAACAATTTGAAATCTGAAAGATAAAAAGCTGAGTAAAGGATTGGAATCATGATTTTGCTTTTATTGAGCAGCTTGCAGTAGTTAATTTCCATATATCTCTTCTATAGTCTTTTATTCCTTACCTACCAAGTGTTTGCCATGCTCACAGACTTCTGGTCGGTAGGATTCTAATTTCTTCTTCTTCAGCAGGGTTTATTTTTCTGGACTGTATTTGTAGTGCCCTCTTTCATGTTCAATATTGCTTGATTATAACATACATGCCCTGATGAGGTTTAGATAGACCAAATCTGTTGCAGGTAATAGAGCAAAACAAGTATTTGTTTTTCAGTTGCATCTGAAACAACAGCAACCAATGGCAAGTCCACAGATATAGTCTCATGAGTACAGAAACAGTCAGTTTTGGCTAAGCATGGGAGAGAACAGGAGTGTGAAGTAGGCAGTACCAGAGAATACATTTCTCCTTTGTTAGCCTGGGATACTCATTTTAATAGATATATATATATATAGGAAGAGAACAAAAAAGAGAGACTGGCATTTTCATCCATTTTTAATAGTAAATTATTCAGTGGAACAGGAGATTAGAGTGGGATTCTACAACTAACAGAAGATGAAAAAAAAATATCATAATTGAAGAAGTTTTTGTCCCTGTAATGGATAATTATGGAATAACCCTCTTTTATAAGTGTTTAAAAGACATGAGAATGCTCTCAACTAAGTAGCTCTCAACTCTTACATCTTCTATAAGAGCCTGTGATTTGTCATAGAAAAAAAAAATATATTTGATCTTCTTTTATTCAAATTTTTGTACTTTAGCCAAGACTTTCAATTGCAGCAGGGCACCTCCACATGGGTGCAGATACCCACCCATTTGGAACTCAGTGGAGGACAAGTACATGTATGGTCTCATGGATATGAAAATGCCAATATTCAACAGCTCTGAAAATCATAACATCCTACTCAGAGATTTAAATATGAACTCGTGCCTAAAGTTAGAAAACTACTGTGAAAATACCAACTGCACAATTATGAAAATATTTTTGGTCTGGAAACATATTCTTAATGTCCATATTTGTTCATATTGTGTGGGATTATGTTTGCATTGAAGTCTAGGGATAAAAAAGTGAAAAATAAAAAATTGTTTGTTTAGCTCTTGAAGATATATTGAAGCATCCCTGAGTATCAAACATTGAAATCTGTTAGTGCAATGCATATTTCTAACAAAAGATGGGAATGGGGAATGGATACAGTTTATTTGTAAATTAAATAAATATGTTTCCTCCATGCCCTTGAGAGCTAGCTGATTTATCAGTTAATAAAATAATCATACACCACAGACTTGTGCTTCCAATTTATTTTAAAAAGAAATAACATAGCATTTTTGACATATATGAATACAAATGTAACACTAGAGGAAACTTTGTGAGTAGCCATGTATATATATCACCAGCCCCGTATGAATTACCTTAGTTGTTTTTTCTCTGCTATTTATGAATTGATTCTTTATAAACACTTATTTCTTCAACAATTCCTAATTTATGTGAATGATGATATAAACCTCAATGAGCCTACTGACTAGAAAGAAGACTATTCATCTCAGTAAACATGGTCAGTTCAGCACAGGTAAAAATAAAAGTTATGTTCAGGAATTCAGTTTCAATTCTGCAACCAGACTTGAATGTTATTTACAACTAATAGAATAAACTAAATTGAACAGTAAATATATATATATATTTTAAAAGTGAGGCTGAACAGACTCTTTTTCTTGACTAAAATTGCTTTTACAGAGTTAAGCTCTGAAGAATTCAGGATTTTTGTTAGGTAGAATTTTTCACCTACATCTTTTAGGAGGGGAAAGGCCTATGTCTCTTAGTAGGTTTCTTTTTATTTTATTTGAATTCTTTTTAAGCATTGTGGCCAGAAAACCATACACTAAGATGCACACCGGAGCGTTGTGGATAGAGGCGACCTCACCACAGGACACGGTGCAGGGACAGAGCTGGTGTGCCACACAGCAACACAGAACGGCATTGGTTGTAGGACTGCAATCAGCACGGAGCTTAAATCCTTTTGTGAATATGGGACTCATTCCTGCCGCCTTATAGGAATAACTGACTTCAGTGTGTGTGCTTGCGTCAGGAAGGAGTAGTCCCCTGAGCAGCGTATGCCATTTCAGACCCTCATTTTTTGCGTTTGATGGGAATCTGGGCTTTTTAACATTCCCATCCCCACCCCTCCTGCCTCTTATTCTAATCATCTTCTCCTTTTTTGGCCATATGCCTCTCCTGCTCTGCTCTTTAAATTCCCTCTGCTCCCTCCTGTATATTAGCCGCAGCCCTACTTTGTTATTTTTGTTGCTTGTTTCGTTCTCCTTCCATCACTACTCCAGACACTTCTCTCCCCTTTGCTCGTCTGTTCCATTCCTTTGGGACCCTTCACACTCCCCCACAACCAAGTAGCTTCTCATTTCCAATGGTATTTTAAAAACTCTAGGCTATATTCTCTTCTCTTGAGATGAAATTAAAAAAAAAAAAAAATCACCAGAAACTCTGCTAGTTTAAACTCAGAGACTCCCAGCCAAATTGTCTTTTCAAAGGGACGGAGGAGATTGAGCCCTACGAGGATGTTGTGCCATGCCATCCACTGGTGTTCAAGGAGCCACGAGCAATTGCTAGAGATCCTCAGGCTCTGCTGGACGAGCCCTTCTAAGGAGTAGGAAAAGCTTCCCTGCTCCACCAGCAGCACAGAAAATCAATGCGGTTGTTGGTGCCGTGCATGCTCTCTGAAGACCACAAGAGGCTGAGCTCAGTGGGACCCTCTCTATTGATTTCAGTAGAAACTTGGATCTAGCCTCCAGGGGAGACGCATGCAGGTGTAGCTTTCTCATGTATATCTGTGGAATAAGTTATCAGGGAATCATGATACACAGCTACTTCTCAGAATACATTCTGACATTGTTTTCTGTTGAAGCATGCATTTTTTTTTGGTATGAATTTGGCCATTCTCTGCAAGAAGACAAACCCATTGTGACCGTCCCTTCTGAAAGCTGAAGTCTTCTCTGCCCCACCCCACTTTGTATTTTTTTGAAGTACCAAACCTGACTTTCTGTTGAAAGCCCTCCAACCCCTCCAACTGCACTGTCAGTTACACCGGTGTAAACCTGGAATAGTGTTCTCAGAGGCTGAGCAGCACCCAGGGACCTCTGGAGAGAGCACAAGCTCATACCTGGCAAATGCTGACATCAGGGGAGAAACACCTAAGGCAGAAGGACAATAAATTAGAGGGGGAGGGAAGGGGAGGGGGGGGAACAGAATCAGGGCCAGGGAGGGAAAAACAGGAAGGAGCCAGAAATGGACATGACAATGGATTTGTCACTCTAGTATACTTCAGAGAAAGGAATAATGGAATGGAGCTAAGGGGAGAACAGGGTGCAGATGGGACTGGTTATTTTTTTATCAACACATAAAACATTTCAGCAAAATGTCTCTATTTCTATTGTGTTTAAACCTGGAAGTTAATGAAATTCCTTTTTTTTTTTTTTTTTCCCCTTATTCTTCTCTTTTCTTTCTCTCTCTCTCTCTTTTTTTTTTTTTTTTCCCAAATTCCATCTCACTATGTGAGATTCCATAGCATAAGAATATGAGTAATTGAGTTTTTACTTTTTAACATATGTCCATTTTAAAATCACCCTAAGATGCTTTGGACTAAGCAGTTGTTCAGATTAATCCACACCTCAGATGTGCTGGACGCATAAGTTGAAATGTACCTGAGGTGTGCGTTAATCAGCCCTACCATACAGTCTGTCCTGTCTCACTACTTAATTAAATCCCAAACCAAATACTTTTGGGGAGAAGGTTGGGAGGGAACATTTTTTTTTTTTTTTAAGTGGGTTTTACATGAGCTGTCCACATTGCATGGAGAGGAAAAAAAAAAAAAAAAAAAAAAACACTACAAGATATATTTAGAACAATATTTTAATTTGCAATACTTTACTAGATTAGATGGAAAGAATGTAATGTTTAAAAAAAGGCAAATGTGATTAAGAAGCTTAAGTGCACAGTATATTACATGAAAATTCTGATCATAAAGAAAGGTAATATCTACTCAAAATTATAATTTCTGTACTTTTGAAATCATCTCAGCAAGAATTATCTACCCATATCAAATTGTAGCACTTGTCAAAATCAACTGTAAAGCATCTCAAGTGCTCTTCTGAATCAACAAAACAGATGTATAGCGATGTGAGGTTGCACTGAAATGGAAATAAAAGTGAACTAGATGCCAGTCATTGCCCTTAATCTCTTGAACCCAGCACTTAACACAGAGGATACCACAGGTCTTTGGGACACTGTTTAGAACAGGAAGAAATCAAGACTTGAATCTTAATAACTTATGCAAAAACACTCCATAAAATTATTTTCTTTCAGCTTTAGTAGAATTGGATATGTTCAAAGATCACCTTGTCTTTTTCATAAACATGAGGTGATGTTTGAAACAACATCTTATTTCAGCCTTAGACCAGAAAACCTGAAATATGTGAAACTTATAAAAAGGCATTTAAATTTTTAAAACAGTAATTAAATATACTTAGAGTCTCACCATTCCCCTTCTTGAAGTAAAAAATGTGAAATTATACTTATGGGATAACACCTTCAGTACAATGAATACAGTAGTTAAGATTACAATATTGCTGATTTTACTGAGACTTAATAGATGAAAAAGGCCTGCATACATCAGCCAATAGAAAACAACAGCTCTAACCCCACAGACACAGACGTGTTTGGAAGTGAGCTCACCTAAAATTTTTCTTGAGCCTGTCTTCCCTAGGAGAAGACAGAAGACTCCCTTTTTTTTTTTTTTTGTGTGTGTGTGTGTGGTAATGGTGACTTCCAGGAATGTGACATGCTGAGTGGGGCTGTGGGGAGCATAAACTGCAAAATGAATCATCATTATCTTCACCTGTCCTGTGGACTGGTTAAATCCCTGAATCACAGGTGGAGGAATTTCTGTAAGCTGATGAGATACTGCAGAATCATATCGTTTATCAACACTTTACTTGCATCACTGGTTTTGATTATATTTAGACTTGAAGAATTCTTAGTAACCAGGACAATGCTGAAAATTACTCTCTGCTACATGTAATGAATCCATCATGGCAAAAGCTATACATGAAGTAGCCCATTTTTGTCATCATCATTACAGGGCAGATGTGTACTGATGAGTGCAGAGTCCTTCTGACCTCATGCTGAGCTAAGCTCCAGATGCACAGAAGCCTCTCTTTACACCAAACCAAGGGGCCCAGGCCCCAGTCTGGATGCCTGAGGATTACACTGCTGGACACATGGCAACATGCTCCTGGGCTTGGTCCAGACAAGGCTGCCATCTTCACCAAAATTTCTTGCTCCGCTTTTGCTACCAAGGCTCAGAGGCAAACATGCTCTTTTGTCCAGCTGAGGACAGCAACCAACCACACATATTTTAGGCTAATTTCCACACATATTATAGGCTAATTTAAATGCTTTTTGGCAAAGCTAATGAAGGTGCCAGCCCTTTCTGGATTTCATCCCTATGCATTTTGACCTCTGTAGAGACTATGCTCCATTGTCCATAGTGTGTCCAAAACCAGCAGACTATCACTTCTGGATCTTAAGGAAGGCACAAATAGAAGTGTTTGGGACCTTTCGAATTGTAGACATGAGAGAGCAAGACTCTTTCTGCAGGCTATATGCTGTAGACAGGATCCATTCGTGCAGGAAATGAGACAAAATTATACCTAATTTTAATTCAGTTATGATCACAGTCACCAATCTTTTGACAGAAGCTGGTTCATCAGAAAGGCAAGTTCTAAAGTAGAACAAAGGAACAGAGGACCACTGATCTGAAGTTCTAGTTTCCAACTCTTTCAGTGTCTCTATAAGATCAGGAAAGTCAGGTAACTTGTGTTAAACATTTGCTTACCATTGTAAAGAATAAGCATACTGAGGAATTTCTCCAAGTTTTCCAAATGTGGAAGTGATTTTCATAGGTGTCAGAGGTCAACAGGCTATTATAAAACCAACAACAGAGAAAATAAGAAAATTAAATTAATTGGACAACATAAATGTACAGAAAACTTATATGGAAGTATTTCCACATAAAACCTAGCCCAAGCAGACAGGAATATTAGCAGTTGAAATATTATGCTAAAACAGAAGCAGGACAAAATATGCCAAATTTCAGAAAGTACTACACACAGGCATGGATTTCTGAACCATCCTTGTGTCCTTCTGCTTCTACTCCTTCTTCTATCCTTCCACTAGTAGCACTGCAAAAGTACTAGCCAAGACAGAAAGCTGACTTTCCTTTCACCATTTTCTTTTTTCCCTCTGCGAAAGTGCAAGCTCTGTGTTTTGTTTTGTTTTCATGCGTGTTTGTTAGTAGTTGTCTGTTGTTTTTTTTTTGTTTTGTTTAAGAATACTTTCTGGTTTTGTTTGACACAAAAGTAAAAAATTGAAGGATTTTTTTTTGTTGTGGTGGTTTTCTAACATTCTAGGACACATCAAGTACTTAACAGCAAAATGCCTTCTGTTGGTACTCAGAGCACAAAGAGAAACATTTCAAGGGAGTTACATGGCTTCTACAAGATGAAGACCCATATGTGCCCCTCAGCCCAGACCCCCGGTGCTTCTGCAGCCTCCTGTGGGCTGCTGACCCAGCTGTGCAGACCACTTTACAGCAGGATTCAAAGCAAATCATTGTGCACAAAATATTTCCATCCCCATCTACAGGAAAGACACATTTCCCTTCTCACAGAAGTCCAAAGGAAGGCCCATACCAGTGGAAAAAGTTTGCCCTGGGCCATACACAGGGTATAGCTGCACCACAGCATTGGTAGCTTGCACTTCAGTGGCAGGCTCTGTACATGGAAAAATAAAAATGTGCTTCCAGCTTTCTCTCCTGTGGAGGTAGCAGCAGGTCCCAGCTGACCCCAGCTTATACTCAGGCTGTGGAGGAGGTGTTTAGTTGTTCAGTGGACAGAGACTCCCATACTAAATATTACTTTCACTGAGTCTGTGAGATTTTGAGATCATTTTCAGCAAATTTTGGATTTAGGTTGGCATTTACTATTCCTTCCCTGCACTGCATATAATGCAATGATACTTTGGTAAATGTATTATTTTCACCTGGCCATATCACCTTTCCAAACCAATCATGTAACAGAAATCATTTCAGCTTTCTAGATTATTGCCTGACAAAACTGTGGTGGCCATCAGAAGAAAAAAGACATTACAGCATCTCTCTCGTTTGGATTTTTTTTATTTTATTATTATTTTATTTTATTTTTCCCTTTGGTTTGGATGCTCTCTGAAATTCCAAGTAAAATTGCCTTATCAGTTGCACCACAGTACATATATTGTTGTTCCCAAAGGTTTACTTATAATGTTCACAGCACCATTTATTTTTTTTTCCTTTCCCCCCATTGTCATTTCTGTACAGATTTAATACAACAGAAACATGGCTTCCACTGGGAGCTACAGGTAGAGCAGTTCCAAAGTTCTCTATAATTGGTGCCTGCCATGGCTGCTCACAGTAAGTTATGTAAATCACAGCAAGGACCCACAACCCCTAAAGGCATGAATACTTTTTTTCATTCAGTGCAGAGAATAACTACAGAATCTTAGTAATAGTCCCCTCCACATCAGGGATCTCCTTACCAGACAGAGTCAAGGTCTAGAAACTGGCCATGTCAATTCTGCAATTTAAATCCTGCTGTTAAAGATGGTTTGGTAGATATTACAGTAGGTCAAGGCATTGTAGGCAATATTAATTTTTAGGATGAGCTTTCCCTTCTTAGCCCTTAGAAACTCACCTGTTTCTGTTTACATACATTGTAGTAATTCCAGCAGACCTCAGATTTGATTTTTTTTTCTCTATAAAAATCTTTAATTTAAAATGAAATGAGAGCCTGTCAGGATTTCATTCTGAAAAATGAAGGAATAATTCCACTGATTTCTCTTGCATTAACTATATTTTTTATCAAGGTATTTTAGTCAAAATCATTCCTTCCTAGTGATGATAAGCAAGGTTACTATTAAATCCATTTCTTTTAAAATACTACTACCAGTATAAGAATTTTTAGACTAAATATAATGTCAACTTCTGTGCCCTTTTCATTTTTAATTTCTCCCAGAAATCTTGCATTTATGGTTCATATACAGCAGTTTATGTACTATTTGTTAGGAAACTGAATGGATCCTTAAGACACAGTAAGAGTCTACATTTATTGGGAAAAGATTTCCTAAAATAAACTCCTTGTTAACATTTCCACATTGATTAGAAAATATCCTAGTGCACTTTGGCAAAGCATGTGAAGAGAAAAAAAAAAAAAAAGTATAAATGTTGTTAAAAGCTAGTTATATGTGATTCTTTTGCTGCAGTTACCAGCAAGAATTCTGACAAAGAGAAATCTCCTTGGGGCTTGACTTTGCATATAGCCCCCTTGGACTGAATCCTAATCTAATTTTATAGCAATTCCTATTTTACCTCCTCCCCTTTTCATCTACTTACACAGGAAAACTAAGCTCAGATTCTGTATCTGGTTTTCATTGAGCACCTGCTTTCCTTTAATTTTCTATTATTAAGAATATCAAGTAAATATTATACACACACAATATAGTATTAAGTATATGTACAGGCATATATATATATATATATATATATATATATACATTCACTTTCTGGAACACATGGGCTCTTCAAGGAAACTAGATGGTTCTTAATGTGGTGCAAGGTGAGGCCATGTGCTGTAAGTCCATTTTTCAATACATCTATTTTGCATTGTACTGTACTGAGTATAGTAGGGGCACAAGGCAATGGCTGAACTTATGGGATTGTGGTCATCTCACTTAGATCCTCTCAAGCCTTTGAGGAAGAAGAAATTACATAAATTAAGAGGCTGCTAGGAGGACCACAGGGAGGAAAAAAGGTGCCTTAAATGCTCTGCTTGCAAATGGCTTGGGGTCCTGTACAGCACAGCTCTAAGTGTACTGAAGAGCACCAGGCCACTGATGCAGCCTAGGCTTAGTAAATTACTTTTCTATCAATTACAAAATGCACCCGCTCAGCCCTATTTTTCATCACTCTACCAGCTAGACAGGTTGAAGCACAGGAAAGATAGTGGCTGGTACAATCAGCTAGTACCAATTCAGTGGTTCAGTGGTTCAAATGTCTCTGTTCTCTATCATCCTGGAGGTAAACATGAGCTATAATCATCCATGTGTCATGCTCAGCTAAGCTGGCTATTGGCAGAAACAGCATGCAATTGAAATTTTGCCTGGCCATAATCAATGGGCTGTGTCCTCATGGAACAAGAGCAAGCTGCTTCTGGCAGACACACAACCCTAGAAATCTCCTTCCTCTATGACATACACTGTAAAGTTTTTAGATTACAACTGTCGTATAGAATGATGCAAATAAACTGTATTTTCACTTGAAAGGCATTGTCAGGAAAGGCCAGCAAAATACTCAGGCTGTAATGGAAGTATGCAGCTCCTGACTTTCATAGATTTTAAGTATTACAAAACTTTGCAGTTCATTTGTTTATTGTTGACAAAACTTGATTAAAGCTCCTGCAATCTCTCAAATGGTTTAAAAAAATAAAAAGAAAGACAAAAAAAAACTATGATTGTTTTACTTTGGTTAGGCAAAATCAAGCTATTTGAGTACAATTCATACATTCCCTTGAGGCCCCTGAATTCAGAGTGTACAGGGTCTGCAACATTCACTCCCTAATGTAACTTGAACCCCAAGGTAGAGCAAAGAGCACCTATTCTTCCTAGAGATTCAAGACTCCTAATTGCAGGTTAAGTTTTGGCTAGTTAGGACAGAGTCTAAAGGCTTTGTGCAGGCTGAAGTAATTTTTGTCTGGAAAAAATTATTGGGGAATGGGAAAAAAAAAAAAAAAAAAGTAAAAATTCAGTATTATAAAAAATGTTGCATCACTCTGGGTTATGTCAGATGAGTTACGATAAGGAACATTGTGTCTGATGTGAATCACATTAAGTTAAAAATAAAATAAAAACTACATTAAGTTAAAAATAAAATAAAAACATTTTACCCCCCATTCCCAACCCCACTCTGGTATGCTTAATTTCAGTTATTGGAACCGTGTTTTCTACCTTCTTTTTATGGCCTTTTTTATAAAAGGTAGCTGGTACTCACAAAAATTTTGGGACTGCTCAAAACTTTTCACAGTTAATTAGTAATGCATGTAGCAAAACACCCGCCCTACCTCTGGGCCTTGGGGGTTGCCCTGGTTCACTTGTAACTGATTTATTTTTTAAAGTTGTCTGGCACATCTCCACCCCAGCTGCTTCCAAGAAATTTCAGCCCAGCGTCAGCTGGGAAAGATCAGCTTCACATGCTGACATACAGAGGCGGCCCTAGGAATATTGGGGCCTCCAGTGGGAGGCGTCAATGGGAATCTTTGGTCTTTCTGCTGATCCAGGAACACAGTATCTGCCACCATTCAGGACTTTTTTGGTTTTTTTTAGTGTTTTCCTTGAAAGAACACTCACCTGATTACTACACTCTATTTTTTACTCAGTCAGAAACAGAAGTGTTATCTTTACCAGATTTGTGGCTCATTATGTAGGGCTGAATGGTGGATGGCTTTTGCAGGCATCCAAAACCATTGGTAATGACTTATGAGCCGCCAAAGAAAACATGCTATTTTATAGACTGCTTAAACTGTACAGAATACAACAAAAGCTAGAGAAAGACTCTGATATCTTTCCTTGTATGAATAAAGGCTGCAAGTCTGTTGTTGAAACTGATGGCCACAAATCCTTACCCTTTTCCTAGGGATACATGGCTTTTTTTTTTTTTCTTTTTTCTTTTTAACGTGGAAAATTCCCTGAAGACAGTTTTGATCATATTGCTTCTTTCGTTTTCCTGTCTCTTAGTTTGCAAATTCATCTTGTTATCAATCTTCTCCTCTGTTTATGTCCCATGCCCTTCTGTCCTGTACCGAGACCATCTGAACAAGGAGCGCTTATTATTTATCCAAAATTCTATTTCTAATTTTTTTCTAATATCCAATTGATTCCACTAGTAAAGGAAGAAAACATCTCTAATTTTAAAATATAGCACCTGATTCTACTTAAATGCAGGCACAATCCCAAATAACGAACTACACAAAGCCATTCGTTGCAAGATATAGGCTGGCAGTGAATTTTGCCTCTGGGGGTCACCTTTCCAAGTTTGTGTATGAAGCTGAGTGTTTGAGAGATTTTCATGTGTTAGTCATGGGCTTGGTTCGGTCCAAATTTGTGAGTATTCAAAGGGAAATTCCATATTTTTTTTCCCCAAACTTCAACAATCTTTTTCTTCACATAACATAATTTTGAAATAGTAACACAGAGGTGTTTTTTTTTATTATTATTATTTATTTGTTTTTCTCCCAGAAGTGGAGGCAATGACAAAAAAATAAAAATTAAAAAGAAAGAACCCTACAATCCTAGCACGATGAAGAAAATTGTGCATTGATAGATAGACCACCAGACCTTTGATTAATAAAATATTTTTAGTTTTTTTTTTTCTTTTTTTTTTTTTTTCCCAGATAGATAGCTGAACAAGATCCCTGCAGTTTAGCTATGCGACATTACTCAGTTTAACTGTTACTTTATGTTCATCTGTGTTCAGGTGCTTATAGCAAGAGAACATTCCCAGCCTGTACAGAGAGAGACTGTATTTTGTTAGGATAGCACACTTGTTATGTTCCATTCAGCTCAGCACCATTAAGCTTCTGGGTCTAGTGTTTTCTGTCTGCTGCCAGGATTAATATCTTAGTATTTTCTTCCTAGTCTATGGTTACATTTCAAGAATTAAATGATCATTCAGAAAGTTGGCTTCAGTTTATGAGCTGTTAAACCTACAAGAGATACAGTACGTCAAAATGAAAAGAAATAGTCAAAACTTATAATCGCTAATGTTAAATTCTTAGTCTTTATCACTTGGCACCCATTACAGCACCCATTCCTGTTAATAATAATTTTACTCAGACCTAAAGAGATTATTTTCTATGGAGGACTCAGAAGATACCTTTTATTGTCTTGTGCTTTAAGAGAAGTTGGACTGAGAACTTTGAAGGCGGAAATCTTGTATTTATGCCACCAGGATGTCTGGCACTGACAGCTGAATTGAAATTGTCCCCATGCTGCCCTATTAGCAGAACCTGGGCTGGATTTGGAGGTGGTTTGATGTTCAGTTGTTCTGTGTTTTCAAATTTTTTCCCCTTTAACTAAAGACTAGCATGGAAGGAGACTGATTGCATCAAATGAAATGCTGGTTGGGCCATATAAACGTGTTGTCTGGGATTCTGGCAGGAGCCACCATCTCCCTTAACACTCCTAAAGAAACATCCAAGAAGACCAATAATCCCCAAGATATTTCAGGCCAGATCTGGTTAGATGAGCTTATTAGAAGGTTCTTTTCCAAGCATTTCTTTTTCTTTGTAAAAAATAATTCCTTACCCAAGAATCTTATGTAAGAATTTTGTCATAGCAAACTTGTAACTATATCTTCAGAAAAGCTCAACACCATGCGCTTCCTTAAAATCAAAACAAAACAAAGCAAAAAAAATCTAATTGTATAATATTAATGTTAATAAGTGTAACTACCAACATGGCCTTTTATTGTGCTAGCAGCTACACTTTAGTATTAGACAATTTCCCTTATCCCTACATTACCTATATTTTTTATTATTTTTTTTTCTTATAATTTTAATTTTTATTCACTTAATATTTGGCATGCAGGTCCAAAGTTCAGGCAAATATAACAATCAGTTGAGAAATATTCACCAGACAAGTATTCATGCACTCTTGTATCACCTGACATATGGTGAACAAGCTGATGAATGACTCAGAATTTAAATGGTAATTACCATTCATCATTATAATAGACTTGCTAATTCATAAATTCTTGGTAAGCCAATTTTCTATAAAAAAGGTTAATAATAAGAGTGGAAAAGAAAGAAAAAATAGCCCTAGTATAATAAAAAATGTAAAAGCTAGAATATCTTCACTGCCACATATAGCTTCTAATGATTGAGTAGTTTTTCGCCAAAATGCTTATTGACGCAATACTACTTGCTGTATCAGGGCTGTGATGGAACAAGGTAGATAGAGAAGTCCAGGATCTCTCTGCTCAAGGAGGCTGAAATGTGTCAGACAGAGACCAGGGACCCAAGTCAGACACATATGGCACGAGGAAATGGGAACCCCCTCATGAATTTTCTAGTTTGACAATACATGGTGATAAAGTTACATTTGCAGAACTGCTCATAACATACAAGGTAGGGGAAAACATAAGAAAGTGTTCCCAGGACAACTAAGTAGAGCTGTGAGAAATGCTAGCCATCGTATCTGAAGTGGTCTCATTGCCAATAGCCTTGTTGACTATCAATCAATTCCTCCAAGCAAATGAAACATAATGTCTCTGCTATCGTTATAAAACAAAAACAAAAACAAACAAACAAACAAAAAACAAGCAAACAAAAAACAAACAAAACAGAAACAACAACAAGAGTTTTTTTCCTTTTATGATCTTCATCTGGAAGAACACTATGAATGTAATCTATATTCCTGGAAAACAACTAGAAAGAACACGTACAGGCAGCCCTGAAATTCTATGTATCCAGTGGTCAATATAGCAATTATTCCCCCATTGGATAGTGTCCATAAATTAATACAAATTATGATACTAATTTCACCTCTAATTTTCATGTAGCCACATCTTTTTATAATGAGAGGCCAATATGGGAAAATCTGTATTGCCCTACCAAAGGCATATAGTTTCTCTGTCCATCTACATGTATGGATGTAGACATCCTAAGACATCCTATGTCTTGCCACATCACTGCAGATTTAGAAGCAACCTTAAATTGCATGGTGGATAAACTTTTACTTCACTTACCTGAGGGAAAGGAGGGCAGAGATAGGGAAACGATGCCCCTTTCTGTCTAAGGAAAAAGAAAAACAGAATAATAGAAGTGATGCATGGAAACTCCATGCTTTTTTTTAATTTTATTATTATTATTTTTTTTTACATTTCATACTGCTGTTGTCATGCAGGTGAAGACTAAAAGATATCCACATTCAGAGGAATAAAGTAGTCAAGTTTAAGTGCGATTTTTGATCATTTTAGCTTACATTTGGAGTCATGCAAGGAAATTTGCCCTTTCAAACTGTTGCACATTAAGTACCAGGATGACTGATCAGATAAGAGTTAGTCAGGAATACAGAAAAAAATCAACCCCAAACTATTGTGGACTACATAATACCATACTGAGATTTTGAATAACACCGAAATTTACAGCAACGTACTGTAGGTTCAGAAAAGTTTATAATGTAACTGCACTAATTGCTTTGCTGCAAAACAAACTCTTCCATCAACAGGATATGAAACTTATGCCAAGCCTCTCATTTGCACATTTCTTTTTCTTCCTTCCTTCCTTCCTTCCTTCCTTCCTTCCTTCCTTCCTTCCTTCCTTCCTTCCTTCCTTCCTTCCTTCCTTCCTTCCTTCCTTCCTTTCTTCCTTCCTTCCTTCCTTCCTTCCTTCCTTCCTTCCTTCTTTCCTTCCTTCCTCCCTCCCTCTCTCCCTCCCTCCCTCCCTCCCTCCCTTCCTTCCTTCCTTCCTTCCTTCCTTCCTTCCTTCCTTCCTTCCTTCCTTCCTTCCTTCCTTCCTTCCTTCCTTCCTTCCTTCCTTCAATCCTTCCTTCCTTTCTTTCTTTCTCTCTCTCTCTCTCTCTCTCTTGGACACACACACAAAGATTTTAGAAACTGAACAGGACCTCAAATCTGGGGGACTTTTTTCAAAACCAACCAAAATTTTGAAGACATCTTTAGAGTGCCGAATTTTGTTTCAGGTGGAAATGAGAATATAAAGCATTAAAATTTTCTCCACGTGAGGACTGCTTTTCAGAGTGTACTTATACCTAAAACTTCAGACAATTTGCAAAGGCTTATTTCAGTTGCACTGCTTATAACAATTAGGCAGTGTGGAGATTATAAAGGACAGTATCCACAAGATGGTATCCATTCTTTTTCTTCTTAATTGCTTGAATAACAATAACAATAAATGCAATAAAGCAAAACGGAAAACATAAGATACAACCCCAAAACAAAAGAAAAAAATAATGAATAATTGCAAAAGCAGGTCAATTAAGACATCATCCTCAAGAACATTGGTTCAGACTTATTAAGACACAGCTACATTTCAAGTTACACTATCAAGCTAAATACAAAGTCCCAGAGAACAATGCAAGTTTTCTTTAATACAAAAATTTCAATAAATAAATAAAATTACAGCAACAGTAAAATAATTTTTACACTGAATTCTGAAAAGGGAATGTGGCAAGCCTTCATACTTACAAGACATTTTGTTCCAGTTTTTGTGCATGCTAAGACAAAATCTTAAAACATAAAATATGAAATGCCACGATTAACAAGTATCACTGCATTTTTTGTTTTCCTGGGGATACAAAGCATAAAAATGTGTCAGATTTTGGGTCAGCTGCAAAGGGGAATTAAATTGGAATAGAACAAATCAAAATGCTTTTGCTCAGCCAACTACATAATCAAAGGATAAAGATTCAACTTAACAATTTCCAACTTCCCTAAATAACCTATCTGTCATAAATCAAAATATTTAATTTTATAGATAAAAGTGAGTTTTAGCATTGGGTATAAAGAGCAAGGAAAAGAACAGCACAAATAGCCCTAAGCTATATATACTAGCAAGGTCACACAAACAGGCTCTCATGACATTGTAGTAAGCACTGCAGTAGAGCTCTTGAGGGTTGTGAAGTCATTGGGATGACATGGACTTGGTTTGCTTGCACCATGCTGTTTGTATCTGGCCATTATATATGAGTACTCTCATATATGAGTACTCTTTATGAGTACTAGGAAGAATATGTCCCCTTGCTGATTTGTATTTTGGTATCTTGGAAGGATCAGTTTACTTAAGATTTTCTATTACTGAATGAGAGCATTGTAGGGTTTTAGGCTTACATCACAGTTCCTGGGTTGAGCTGCTGTTACTGAACTGGATATAGAAACAATGGATTGATGTTAGGACATAGACCCACATGGTTACCATTAGATGCTTAAATACCTGCTTTAAATTGACTAATTCACTAGCTTTACTGTTTGCAGGGTCAAATTCTAAAAGTAGCCAAATTTTTCCAGAGGTTGAACACTGAAGCTCCCATGAATTTACTGCTAAACATCGGTTATTGAAGTTGATGGAAGATGAATGTAAAAGTTTGGCCCAAAAGTCTGCATTGCTCTTATGGAAATTTTGAGAAATTAATGTGACGTTCTGTGATCTTAGGAATATTTAAGGTCTTATATCACAGTTTTTCCTATACTTTCACTAAAGAATTGTATATTGCTTTTGATGGCTGCATTTTTGAGCAGGTCTATATTTTTCTTTGTAATAAGGTTTTCTACTTACTAATATTTGGGAAGGAAAGATTAACATAAGTATTTCTATCCATAGAAATGGTTCTTCTTTGCTTCACAGTGAGCAAATGAGTGTTTTGCCATTTTTTATGACTTTCCAAAAATATTCTCTTTATGTTTCTGTGTAAGTCTATGGTTATTTCACTTAGTGAAGTTCTGAATGTCCTGTCCCAAAAAAAAAAAAAAAAAAAAAGGATAAAATGGAATAAGGAAAGTTATACACAAGGTGAAGATGGTGACCATAGGTACAGAACAAATTCACATAAGAGAAACTGACCAGAGTAGGAAAAGACAGGTTGCAGTGGAAGGGGTACTCCATGTCATCAATGGCATGGTGAAAGGATATACAGCATGACTGCTGACTGTGATTCACATCACAAGAAGTGAAAAGATATTGTGGAGATTTAAAATACCACAAGATATGTTCCTCTTTTGAGGAATTGATGCATAATTAAATCTGAGAACTCATTGCCACAGGATTTTGTGAAGGCCCATACTCTAACAAACCCATAAAGAAGTGGTCAAATAGATTTTTCAAAGGAAGATCAACGAGGTCTATTATGCATACTGACATATCTGCTGTCTTCTGTTCAGGAAATCCCCAGGTCATATATGTTTTTTAGTAAATCCCTGCTCTATCTATTTTCACAGGTGAGATCTGTATTACATGAAGCTCTAATCTGATGCAGCATAGCAAATGTGATATTCTTGTATTCTCAGATATAGAACTTTTCTGATAGAAAAAGAGAACACATTCCTATCAAAACAGGGTGTGATAATTAAACTCAAAGCCTTACACAATGACCAGCCAAAGTAGACCCATACAGCCTCAATGTATTCCTTCTGCAGTAGATGTTCTGTAATATTTGGTTTGTTTTTTTTTGCCCCATCTGATACTCTTTCGAACCTAGCATTGACTAGTATGTGAATAACAAACGAACTACTGCATTATTAGAATAAATTTGCCTCACAACAGATATTATCTAGAAATCAGTGATCTTAATAATGTTTCAGGATAAATATTCCGTATATATACACATATAAACATATATTTGTCTCGAACCATGCAAGACACTATCATAAGATAACATGACAGGAGTTGAAAACAAAATATCCATGCAGTCTTTAGAGTTTTACTTGCACAAAGAAACCAAGACTCTTTGCTCAAGAGTCCCATTTATGCTTAAACTGTTCCTATTAAAAACTCCAAATTCAATAGCTTTTAAGAAAATGTTTGTTCTGTTGTGTATCTAACATGACACGGTCTGTCTTGTATTGCTCATGTCAATAAGCTAAGCAGTACTGCGGCATAGGTCAGAGTGTTGGTCCCCCTATTCATGCTGCTCACACTCGCTGCAGCTTACCCCAGACCATGCAAAGATAAGAGACCATCTTTCAGGAACAGTATCTGCCAAGTGCTATCTGAATGTACTCACCCTCTTTTGGGAGAAAGAGTATGCAGGCACACAGACATGCCATCTACTTTGCTTTTCAGAGGCCTGGAAAGGCTTATTATACAAAATTGTTCAGGATAGCTTCTGACTAATGTAGAAAGGTATACTTCCAGGTGTTAATTACCTGAAAAATATTTATGTCTCTTCAGTTTTTGTAATTATAGATTATTATCAGTTAGATAGCCTTGGGGAAATTCCTCTTTCTATATCATCATAGATGACTGTAGTGGTTTCCCCCAGCAGTTAGTCTCTGGTAGTCCTGTTTTCCCTTTTACTGGCAGAGTTTTCTGAATCCTCAGAGAGGCACTAGCATGGGGGAAAGAGAGCCATGTTTATATATTTTTGGTCAGTGCAAGCATATGGTGTGGTGCAAGCCACAGAATACAGTACTGGTGTTCTTCCTGATGGTCTTTTAGTTGGATGTGGCTGTTTAACGCTGATGTGTACATTTCTTGGAGAACTGTGAAGAAGTCTTTTCCAAAAACTACTGGCCCCACACCTTGCTCAATCCACTATGAAAGAAAATATTTCTGGCTTTGAGATTTTTTGGGTTAAGTTTGCATGTACTTGCATTTTAATAAGGAACATAGGGTAGATTCAAACTCTCTCTGGATGCAAATAAGCAGCCATTTTCAAGTACACCTTGATGCGTTCTGAGATAGAAGTCTTCCTGTGGGGTTTTCTTCTCACTCAAGGTCAGATAAGCTTCACAGTACTCACACCATCTACAAAATTTACTATCAGTTATAAAAACAGATGTGAAATAAAGGTTTACTCTTGATGCCTGGAAGTGGGCTTGATGTTAGAACTGGTCTATAAATAATAACAGTAAATAGCCATGCATGAAAACTATGAGACATAATGCATGTGCTAAACATTCAGTATATGTACCATCAAGTATTTCAGAATATCCAATATGTTCTGAAATATATATTCTCCTTCTTTCCCTCACCCCATAAACTGAGAAAATGTCTCTGGAGCCATGTGTCTGCACTCAGGGTTTAGTTTTGCTTCCAAATCGTCTGCAAGAGGAAATGCAAATGCATCCATTGAACAGGCTA
Source organism: Anas platyrhynchos (assembly GCF_047663525.1). Lineage (NCBI taxonomy): Eukaryota > Metazoa > Chordata > Aves > Anseriformes > Anatidae > Anas > Anas platyrhynchos. The sequence continues at coordinate 27,137,253 of NC_092587.1, forward strand.
CCTGCTCTTGGATCTATAGCTGTGGATTATAGCATTTGTGTCTGGTTTACCATTACCCTCTTGTCCTTTATCTTCCCTCCCATGCAGATTTGTGAGGGACTAATACAGGCTTCTTCAGCTCATTTAACATGTCAGCCAGGAAAGCTGAGACAGTGTGGAAAAGGAAGAAGGAACAAACCACACTGAGTAAAATGCTGGCCAAGCTTAGTTTTTCCATGGATTAAGGAGGGAACAGCCAAGCTAACCAGAATTGTCAATGCAGTTCATAATGAGAAAGAATGCAGATGAAGGGAAATGAACCCTCAAGTGGCATGTCTATCCTTTTCTCTTTTTCAGCACCAGAGTTTGAAAAAAGTTTGATACACATGATGTTTTCAGGAGAGAAGACATTTTGTAGACATGCTTATTTTGGAAGTTTTTGGATGTCATTTTGGTTAGAAAATTACACAGCGATGAACTCACTTTAATACAGAAACATTTGTATTATGTTTTTTTCTTTTTTTGTGGAGATCTCAAATACACAATGGTTATTCCCTTGTGGTATAAAATTATAATGTATATTACCTGGGTTTGACTGGAAAAAATGTTTTGGCAAATATTTCAGCCCATTCCTGAGATGTTTGTTTTGGTTTTGAGCATTGGGTTCATAGTTCATTTTGAATGACCGGCCTTGTGCTTTAATGAGGCACAGGTAAAGAGAATTTTCAAGGAGGAACTTCAAGAAACAAGTAATTCTTTGTGGAGTAGCTACACACTCTACATGTGTCTGCAGGGATGTTCCTTTTCAACAAAACCAGGAAAGATATCTGATAGTATCTGGTCAAATATTCATATAGTCGTAAGGTTTCTACACATAGTGTCATGTTTTGTGAGGGGACTAGCACAGTCTGTGGCCTTGAATCTCATTATGCTTAGTCTCCTCTCCTGAGAAACGGAATTGCTATGTTCTCCCCCTGAAAAGGGCCACCCTTGATAGTACTGCTAACCCGAAGGAAGCAGGACCTCAAAGAAGATGCTCTGTGTAGATCTTTATTTATATTTTCTTCAAAGAACCAGACTGAACCAAATACTCCAGCATTTCTTCAGGTGCTTCATCACATTTGACGTTCATGACTTCTAGGGAGTCAAAATTGCTATGAAGCCCAGCTAAGTCAATTCCACACTGTCTTGTGAAGTCTGAGTGTTCCTTTCCATCTTCTTGGACACGTAAGGACCTGTACCTAGTGCCATACAATGCTCTGTTTCTGTAAGCCTTCCTGAACAGCAGTTTCAACACAGGCAGTGTCTGATAATTCAGTGAATGACAATCAGTCTGAATACTGTTGTAACCACAGCAGCTGAGAGTTGGTAAAAATAAGCCATGGCTCCAATGAAGGCTTAGCTCTGAGGGACCTATGCACAGTGGTTAGTGCAGGTGCAGCTGCAGTTGTCTTGCAATTTTAGGGAGTGTATTTTTTTGTTTTGTTTTGGTTTTGTACTGTTTGTTTTCAAATGAAGTGCAAGTCTTTCCACAAAATAAGAGTGTGTGGAACCACTGATAACACAGTTCACACTTCAATCTTCATCAGTAGATGCACTGAAGACCAAATAACCATTTCAGAAATTCTGGGAAGGTAAATGTAAACTAATAATATTTCTCAGTGTTACACAACCTTGCTTCTGAAGATCTCCAGACATGTTGTATCCATTTATTACTTCATTGGCAACATATTCCCTGTTCATTGTCCTATGGGAAGTGAAAGAACAATTGAGCAAGTGTGCCTTCTTCTCTAAAGTGGAGAGCACCTGTGACACAGAGAAATGGGAGCTATAAGACTCCAGAGTCTTTAAAGATAAACCTGCTCTTAGTCCTTAGATAGTGTGACTGTTGTCATCAAGGCTGGTTAAGTACCTAAGAATATATTTAAATTTAAGCACTGAGTAGGTGCAATAGCCTAGATTCTCAAGGTACTATAGCATCTAACTATTGTTGGAGGCAAGGCAGCTCAGTCTCTGAGAACCTGCCATTATCTTCCATATGACAATGACCAAGCATGCCCTCAGGCATCTCCTCTTCCTTAACAACTAGACCAAGCTGTTTTCTATCTAGATCAGTAGATGGCTGTCTCATATGCAGTAGGTCACATCGTATGTGACCTATGGCCAGTTAACACTACAGCTTCTGCAAAGGCCTCAGAATTAGCCACACAATTGTCAGCAGCTCTGAACAGCAGCTGCAAGATCACAGCTGTGTACTGCTTGTTTTGGTTATTTGGCCCAAACCCGCCAACAGAAAACATGGAGTGCATATGGAAGGAGAGGTGAAGGAAGACAGTTTTCTTTTGGTCCAGGGTATCACAAAGTCTCTCATGCCTCCTCTTCCCCTTTAACAGGAGTAATCTGAGACAGTTTTTGGAGATTTCTCACTGGACCTCCTCAAAATAAAATATAAAGAAAACCGCAGAAGCCTGCAATGTTATTTCAAAGAGTGGAAATAATCTTCCTGTGAGGGTGCAGGTATAGGAATAAAAAGTTCTGTACCTATTTTACATTGCAGTATATTTTGAGAAAGATTTTAGGTTACACTCAAAGGAGAAATGTTTCTTATGAGTTAGGCCTGAATGATTTTATTTAAAATTAATAAATAAGAAATGAAAGAGGAGCTTGTTCCTCCAAAATCCACATCATAATATATATATATATATATATATATATTATTATTATTATTTATTTATTTATTGGTATTTTATGTTCTTAAATGATTATAAGGATTTAAACAGAATTTCTAGTTTTGGTTCAATAAGATTTTAAAGAAGAGCTTTAGCAATCACAGAGCCAATTCAAACTCTTGCTTCCTACTAAAGACTAAACCTAAGGAATGTTTAACTTTTCTGGTTTAAATTCTTTATTAAAAAGTAAAAGTTTAAATTGGCAGAAAAACTGCTGTTTAAGCTGCTAGTACACCAACATCAGAGAAAGCTGTTTTAGTCATTGGTATTCTGCCAGATACCGTACTGTATATAAAAAAGATAAAGAGAGAAAAAAAAAAAAAAAAAAAAAAGTGGTGAGATAAGTTTTATTTAGCCTTTACTGCCCGAATGGATTTAAAGTAAATAAATAAATGTTTGCTAAGTATCTCTTGAGACCATAACCAATGGACTTTCAAAATCTTTTGATATTGCACTAAGCAGCAAGTCAAAGAAAATGATGATATATAACTGCAAAGAACAGTCTTGTTTGGTGATATGATTGACACTCATTTCTGAAGAAAAAGCCCTTATAACTTAAAGGTCTGCTTACAAGTGATAGGCATTTTTGCTCGTGAGTAAAATAATTCTGTACAATATTACACCACTTAGCCCTCTTAAAAGTTATAGCATCAGGGTCCTGATGCTGTAGCTTGGCATTTCAACTGTAAAAACTAAGTTTTCACATTTAATATCTCAGCCACTTTGGATCCCATCCACCTAAAACTTGGCAGGCAGATTTGTCTGCCCAGATGACTTTTCTTTAATAGTTTAAAATTAGTTAGGCCTTTTCTAGCTGTAAAGTAGCCAAGAATTATTTTGGAGCTAGTTATATATATTTTTTTAACTGGCTATAATTATAAAATAATTCTGTTAAAAATAAAATATAATAAAAAAAAAAAAATAAAAGGACAATCTGCTACTTGTCACCAAGTTCTCTAGACTGCTGCACTTTATATTTTGAAAAAAAAAAAAAAAAAAAAAAAAAAAAGCTTTAAAAGACCCCAAAGACAAAACATGTAAATCAAATATTGGGCCTTAGGGTAAGTGAATTCTCTAGCAGACTTTACCAGCTTTACTTTACCTAGGCAACCAGAGTGGTCAAGAGAAAACAGACTTCATAGAACATAAAAAAGTCTTTCTTCTCTTTCTCCATGGAGTGTCAGTCTTGTTTTTTGCTGTGCCCACATGTCTGTAGGGACAGATAATCTCTATCAAACTTGTATGTCTAGTGAGCCACTATCAGCCATCTAAATTTCTCATGAGTCACTGTGCACTGCTATCATCAATCTTTTAAATGAAAATCTTGTATAAAGCATCTGACTCTGGGGACAAAATATATTTACTTTATGGTCCAGCAGTATACTTCAAACCAGAGCCTTGGAGTCAAAGAAGAGTTAAGATTTTCTGTGGGTTTTGAGATTGCCATGCAAAAAATTGACTCTAACATCAGCTAAGAGTTAGCATGGGTCAACCTGAAATATTTTAATCACCGGTCTGTAGAGCGTATGGTAGTTTGCCAGTAGAATTGAATAAAAAATACAGCTCTTTTGCTTTGTTATTCAGCAGGTAGATCATGCAGATTTAGAATATAAGCATTTTTAATAGACTGTATTAAGGACAAGATCCTAAACCAACTGAAGCCCTAGCATATTTATAGAAAAAGTTGTGCAAATCAGTGATTCCTTGATTCACTGTCTGAACCAAAAAAATATAAGAGAAAATATTTGATCCCAAACTGAAGCAATATAACTTCCAATGGCTTCTGAAGGTTTTAAAAAATACAAATTTAAATCAAAAGTGTACTTTGAGTTTTGTTTAGATAATTTTTGTTTACTTTATTAAACAAAAATATATTTAAGTTTAAAATGTCAATGCAAAATAAATAAACAAAAGTACTGCAGTTAGAACATGTCTAAGCAAATGTTTTACCTCTCCCAAAGTATTTTTTCCCATCAACAGTGAAAATCCAACAAGATATCACAAAATCTGTTCATTAAAGTATGTCTGAATTATTCTATGATTAAAATAATCCTTTAAAAATGAAACAGAATTTAATTTTCTTTCATGGATTTCCAGGCTTTTCCATGGATTTCACCATTCAGAACTAGCAAAAATCACTAGTATACTATGATATTCTACCCTTACATATGTTCATACTGTCTAAAAAGATGTCCCTTTTTCTTTATTCTACTGTATTTTACTCTCAGATACTTACGTTAAAAAAACACTTGACTGGATATAAGTAGGTTGAATGATCTGTCCATTAGTCTGTCATCGAGGTTTATAAATAAAGGGTCATATTCTTATTAGTTATATATATTATACTTATATCATTATATATGCATCACCAGGTAGAAATAGTCCCCAGGGCTGTCACCATGATGTTACCATGTTGTTGCAGCTTTCCATATGAACAGAATTAAATCCAGTGCTGAAGTCTTACAACCAAGACAGCATTACTGTAATAATATCTATGTCATCATCTATTTCCATGTGTGTAGCGTCTAAGCAAAGTAACACCCCTGCAGATATCAGTGTTGTAGTCCCTTTTACATTCCTATCTTGGATTTAAAAACCTTCTATTAGGAAAAGAAGATCCCAACTGGAATGAGATTATAATGCAATCATAATGTTCAGAACATTATGCCATGATTTTAGCAGCATGCTAGAAACTCCCTCTGCTCCTGGGCTTAATGAAATTTGAACTTATTATATGGTTCAGCACAGTTTTTGGAAGGCAACCAATAAGTATGGGAGGTTTGCAGTTGAGACAAGGGTCTTGTTTGCCAGGATTTGACTCTCTCGAGGAAAGCTAACTGCAGGGCCAGATCTTTTCTTTTCATTGGATATAAAACAGCTACACTCGTGGCAGTATTTACTGGTGATGGCAGCCTGTGATAGAGCTATATCTTTCCAGAAATACTTTAACCAGAGAATATCCAGTAATGATTGTAGCTGTATACCCACTCAACAGTGCTTTGCTGTTATATAAAACTATTCAAGAAGGGGCACTTGACTACAGCAGTGCATTTTAATGTAGAAATCCACCTATTGAGTAAAAATCACACGCTACACCTTTCTAGATGTTACTTTATGTGAAATTTTAACATGAAGATATCCTGGAATGAAAATAAAAAAAAAAAAAAAAAAGAAAAGCTGTGTACTTGCACACAACTGCTTGTTCTATTTTTCAGGCTAACAGCTTAGCTGTAACATTTGTGCATTAGCTAAATAACATCTCAAGGGGAGCTGGAGATAGAACCTTGATGTCTCCTGATTGTACATGTGTGAGTTTGTGCTCTCAGAGGATGGTCCTTAAAAAATTCCCTGCTGGAAGCTATTGTGCATATTGTAAAAGGACCGTTGCTAAGTGCCAATTGAGCTAGTACTGTATACTTGCCATTTTAAAAGAAGATTTCATACCACTTGATTATGTTAAATAGAAATGTTTGAAATTTAAACTGAATTACATCAAAATGGCACAGTAGTTATACGTCTAAAGAGCTGCTGCTACTCTCTCTCATAACTAATGTCAATTCCTTCTGGTAGACGGTTTTATGTGAAAATGTGGTAGTATATTACAGGTGAAGTTCAGAGAGCCTCAATATAAAGAAGTCATAAATAAATACTACCGTGAAAAACAGACCTGTGTTTGTATTAACAAGCAAGGACTCCTTTGTGTTTAAGTAGTGTCTTTAGCCAAAAAGAGATAAAAAATTTTAAGGTCAGAACTTCAGCCTTTAGGTTGAAGGTTGTAGAGATGCACATAATGTCTGTTTATGGGAACTCAGTGAACTCCAACAGAACCATCTAGAGAATATATTTAGTAGGAATAATGCAGATACTACCTGAAGATCAACTTACCAAGAACAAAAAGAAATAATATTATCAACAATGACCAGTCAGCATGAGAGCCTGACTGAAATCAGAAATCCAAGATCATTATCAAGTAGATGGGAGAGGAGTAAGTAATACAAATAAAATAAATGTATTTACATTTAAAATTATTTAAATTTATTTAAACTTAAAATAAAATAAATAAAACAAGCAATCAAAAATGTATGTTAAGAAAAAATGGAAAGGAGATGGGCACATACATTTCACATATACATCTGGTATTTTTATGATTGACAACAAATGACATTATATGTGGAGATTGGCAAAAATAATAAATCACTATTAAAAAAATCTTCAGGACTGATGAATTTGAGAGACATTTTATAGTGTCATTTGATAGGTTTAGTGGGAGAAAATAAAGTAAAAATTCAGATATGTTTAAACTGAACTTAGTGAAATTTCCAGAAGGTATAATTCTGAGTTTTCATGCTGAACTTTTGTTGACTTTTTAATTTTTTATTTTTTTATAAGTGAAAAAATTCAGGTAAAAACAAAAACTAATTTGTGAAAATAAATAAATAAATAAATAAATAAATAAAACTTCAATACAAACCAGAAATATGCTTTTTATTTATTTATTTATTTATTTATTTATTTATTTATTTATTTATTTTAACTCAGGGAGCAGAGAAATAAATCATTTAAACATCAGATTAGGTGTATCAAATAAGTTGTTACCCATTCTAGAATATTCTTATTACCTGTTCTAGAATATTATTTTAGCTTGCACTGTGATGAAATGCTTACTTGAGCTCCACACCAGCAAAACAATGTAACTGGTTTTGCCTTTGATAATTTCTTTAAAAATCTGATCATTTCCTTAGAAAAAGACCAACAGTTCTTTTGTACATTTACCCTCAATCACCTCATCGTGATATCACAAGAATGAAGTGGTTAAGGGTTTATGCTGGAAATGATAACTTACTTACCAGTCTCCTTCTTTACAAGGCTACTGAGCTGCATGCCACAGTCAATAAAATGTTGCAACCCACATTCCAGGAACAAACCTATATACATGCAGGAACTATCTCTTTATTGCTCACTTATGGTTTTTGTAGGTTTACCAAGTGTTCAAGAAATTATTACTGTTTTCAAATTCCCTGGGTCATCACTAAATTGTTATTTTGTTTATTTTCCTTAATTTAATCTTTTAGTTCATTTTTGCTTTGTATTCAATTGGCAACATTGCTGCTTTAGTAAGTAAACAAACTTTTTGTAACTAGCAGTTCAGGTCATTCATTTTTTTTTAAATTCTTTGAAAGCTTTTTATTTTTATGTTTGCAAAGAACTCTCTTTTGAAAGCCTATTTCCTAGCTGCTTATAGTTTGATTCTTTTTTAAACTGAACAAGAAAAAATTAGTTACTTGCAGCTTTCTATCTCCTGTTAGTATGAGGAAAAAAAAATAAAATAAAAACAAAGAATTAAAATTATCAATATATTTGCGTATATTTGTGTCCAAGAAAAGTCAGCTGCTATATATTTATTAGTCATGTTAGAAAACCACAGTTATATGATTATGATTGCAAAAAAGCTCTTCCAGTTACATATGCCCCCCAAACTAAATCCCTTGATTAAGAGAAGTTTCATAATTTCAACGAGGCTTGCAATATGCTGTCTTGATTTGCACTACCATAGCATTTTTTGTAGTTAAACCATGTAAACACTGTCTCTATTATAGTAAAGTATATAGCATATAAGCATGGGTGGATGAATCATCATATAAATGAATGAGCCAGTTCTGGAAATGGATGACTGTGTTGTACATGTGATATACCTCCTATTACAACATTCATTTGTTCACTGAAATATTTTAAAATGTGTAGATTTAAAATAATAAAGAAAATCTTTTTTTTTTCATTTTGCTTTGAATTTTTATGCTGAATTTTATTGAAACGCACTTTTTTAAATCAGTCATTTTAGTATCCATTTTTATCAAATTATAATCTTTTACCACTTAATAATAGAGGAGCAGAAGCTTTTTAAGCACATAACAACTGTGACAATTTGATGGAATTCAGTTTGAGTAATAATTTTATCAAATAATATATTTCTTTTTAAAAATACCATTTATTAAAACATTATCCACAATTTAGGCAGAATGGTAAAGCAAATGTCATTTTTAAACACACGACCCACCTTTGCTGAAAGCGCAGCACAATCACAACATGTTATAGTAAGCGTTGGCATGCTTTTGGAACACAGGATGATTCTATCAATAGATTATTAAGTCTAAAGATAAGAACACAGAATTTCTGAGCTAAATACTACTCATTCACTTCTACCTGTGCATCAACATTGATTTTAATGAGTTTTCATGTATTTAACTGAAGATAGAATATGATTCTCAGCACCTTGTGCATGGGGACACACTTGTCTGACATACACTATAGCCAGCTAGGCTACCAAAAAGCTAATTTTGCTCTCTTTGAACATCTTCATTTCCAGTGCTGCAGGGAAAACGAAGTCTTGGGGACAGAATCTGGCAGGCACTAATATAAAAGAAACCTCAATGTGGATGCTTTCAGGAAAGACAGAGAAAATAATCAGAGGCATTTCTTTGGCAATCACAGATATTCAGGTGAAGATTCTTAAATTGAAGCTGTTCTGTAGAAATGAGACACAGATAGAAGATAGAAAACATACCTAAAGACAATAAACTATCCGATATAATAAGAAGCAGGGACAGAAAGCAAAAACAAGGGTCTGTGTCCATCATTTAGGAAATAAAACTGCCATTCTCAGTGAGAGAACCAGGAATATTTCCTTCACTTTGGCTCACTCACAGTATTCCCAAGCAGCGTTTCTTTTGAGACACCTGAACTATCTTTAAGCTTATAGCACGTCTTCTTTTTCAGCCATATTTATATCTACAGAATATTGTAATATTTGTTTTAAAGATTAAGACAATCCAGAAGAGGATGAGCTGCATTCTCCGTCTGCAGAAATCTAGAAAAAGCAGCTGTTCAGACTGTAATCTCAGCTAAGCAGGTAAAAATCTATGTTGCAGATGGTCAGTGAAAGAACAGAGTATTGTACATACAAAGTGGAATATTTTCAATCAAAGGACCTGAGAGCACTCCAGTCCCTGTGTCTTACAGACTGCAGGTAAAGATACATCAATGAGAGGCCAGTGGTGTGGCTTCAAAGTCTTTTAGGCAGAACTGGAGCTCTGAAAATCTATAGGGTTTTGTTTGTTTTCCCTGTTCTACACGTGAAACATCTGAAACAAAAGGAAAGCTTGGAGTCACATGAACTCCCCACTTTTTTTTACTTTTTTTTTTTTTTGGGGGGGGGGGTTTGGAGCGAGTGCTTTCGTTTTGGTGAAAGGGAAGTTCTAAATGAAAAGCCTGATTTGAGGCCATTACATGTTTTTATCTTTACTTATTTGCTTCGGAGATATGTTTTCACAAAGATTTTTAGAAAAAAAATGATTGTTCTGACATTTTGGTCCATGTCCCATCACACACAGTCAACACAATAATAAGTATTTTCATTAAGAAATTTGATTCTTCGTGACTGAAACAACACCCCTGAATTCTGAAAACTCTTCCAGTCTTGGAGTATGGTCCCAGGAGATGCAGAGAGCAGAATTAACATCTATGCATTGCCAGAGAACAAAGTTTCTGCTTCCTATCTCCAACCACTGAGTTCTGGTCCTTACATTCTGCTGGCTCAGAAGCTTGCCAGACTTCACCATAGGCAACTTTAATTCCTTAAAATGGTAGAAATAAAACCATTAGATCAAATGAGTGGCTTTCTGACTCTTTAATTAGAACAGAAAAAAATAATAGTCCAATGCAGCATCAGAGCTGCACAGAAAGAGAGGTGAGGTAGAGAAAGAGTATGCTCTCTCTCCTTTTAGCAGCAGCATGCCAGTAGCTTAGCTAAATTGCCACCAACCTCTATTTTTAGAGGTCTCAGCTCTACCTTACCTCTATTTTTAAGTTGTTTATTAATGGAAGAACTCATAAAAGACCACTTTCACTTCTTCAGGGAATACTGTGAGCACAAAAAGTCTCACACTTCACATGGAAGTCAGTCCTCCAATCAACCAACTTACTCAGTGTCTGCTTGGGTTAGTATATCTGCCATTGGAACGAGTCTGTTTCTTGCTAGGGTGAGATCTGGCCTTTTCATGTATAAGTGCTGACTTGTCAGAAAGCCCTGGAAAATAATCTTCTTAAACATTTATTATTTTACCAGTGAGGAACTCCGCATTTTACTTAATCATAAAGGAAAAGATACGTACAAGCATGAAATGTTTCCCATTTTTAACTACCCTTACTATAAAACAGGCAGGCCTTTGGGAAGTAAATTTCTTCTTCAGATTAAAAAAAAAAAAAAAAAAAAATTTCCATTGAGACAAAACCAGTGTTTAGTTTGGTTTCCTAGCTTCTTTGTTACAAAGTTTGTACAAGCCTTATTTATTCCATGTCTTAGCAGCATGAATACTCCTGCATGTAGGATAAAAAAGCATTACTAGGTTACCTTGAAGAATTCAAAACTTTATTAGACTTTAAGACAGATTCCTGTATTTTGTTTATCGCTAAAGCATGTGGTCCATGATGGTATTATCCCGAATGATTTTTCTGCAAGAATTTTATGGTGGATGCCCTCGATGTTTCTAAAATGTTCCATAAAATACTGTTGTCTATTTGTGATTTACCTTTTTCATTTCCTTGTTCATTTCATGTAACATTGCAGGCAGAATTTAATTTTTTCAATGGTCTGTATGAATGACAAGTACTCTGAGTTTCAAAATATCAGAACCAGAGTTTTTGCAGTTTTTAGATGAGGTCTCTCAGTTGTACTGTGGGATTAAAATGTCTTTATTTCAGTGCAATAGCAGAGGAAGAACACATGATTACAATAAATTTTAACAAGGAGATATCTTTGCATTATTTTTCATTCTTCTTTCAGCCTCCATCATGAAGATGGAGTCATGCTGTGACATTCTTTTCGTGTATTGGAACATGAGAATGATATACTTGGCTTTGAATGTTTCGAGTTTTGTAACATAAAATAGTTGAGTTTTACTTCATTCACCCCAGTATTTTGCATTTTGATAGGCAAGTGCCACTTCACCGCTAAGGCCTTTCTGCTGACCTTTAACACAGCAGGTAGCATTAGCAGTGCAATTATCAGGATGGGTTGTGGTGTCCTGGAGGAAGTCAGCATGTGCACATGTATAAACTGGGATATCAAGGATGTAAAAGGCAGAGGAGCACATACCAGAAAAGTGAAGTCATTTGATCTTGACAAACCAGTCAAGCCAAAGTTAGAGTGACAGTTATGTTGGAAATTCTCTCCTAGCCTCCTTTATGCATTTGAGTGAAAACATAAGAGAGTACAGATTAATGTGACCCTATTTTACTTTCTCTTAAACTACTACAGTTTCCATCCTGGAAAGTTCTGCCGACCAGTTGAGTGACAGGAAATTAATGTACAGGAACCTGATTTACCAAGTTTACATATACTGTTTACAAGGTTTATGTCTGGTTTATGGTTTCACCACTGACACTGGTCCTTGCACAGTTCTAAGGTCACTGTATTCAAAAGTGAGTGCCTAAAGCTATAAACATAAATACATTATATATGGAACCACCTTGTATGGGAAAGAAAGATTAGGATTTTGCCCAAAATAGCAAGAGAACACCAATAATACTCAATGGGCTGTTGCTATAAGATATTCCACAAAGATCAATGTACACTACTATAAGTAAAAGTAAAAGAAAGCCCACCCATGAAAGGTAAAGAAAAACAGACATAAATGTGCCACCTACTGTAACTTTTGCTGTTGTGTTTGTACTTACCACTACTGGTGCTGAGGAACTGTGCACGTTTTTGCTTGAAGTGAAAGTGTTTTCATGACAGAAGTATTTATGCTATGTGTTACTTTTGCCCTTACAAATAGAATTAAAGAAATTTGGAGGGTGTTTCTTTTCTTTTAATGAGTAACACACTTTAATAGCACACTTGATACACACCCTGTTTGCTCTTTCTTTCTTTACCTTCGCTGTTTCTCTTTCCTTCATTTGATGGCTGTTGTCACACAGTTTGCCTCCCCAGGCTCCAGCCCCCCTTCCATCTTCTTTGCATTCTCCCTCCAAACAAAATAAAACAAAACAAAGCGCTGTTCATTATTTTTTCTTCTCAAGACAAGTTCATATTTTTTCAACATCCTACAGGAGGACAGTGCATGCTGATTTTGCTGCTTAAATATTATTTTTCATCATTTCTGTGTTTATTATTCCAAATGTGCTAAGAGACCTCCCAATGAGATCCCTTCTTCCCTTTCCACAGTCCTCCCTTTAGGAATCTGAACGTTGCTAATATCTCTTGGGTAAAATCCAGCCACTGTGTCCACATCAAGTCAAGCTGAATTTACTCCATGCCCTGCAGCTGTTCCATTGTCTCCTTATTACAGCACAAGTTTCTGTTTGTTTTATTTATTTATCATTTCTAAGTACCAGGCTTTCTGGCAAAATGTTACCAGCTGGAAGTTACATGGAAAATGTTTAGCACAGCTTTAACACATGCTCCAGAGTATGTGTACATGCATTTCATTCTAGGTAAATCAGCATTTAGGGAGTATGGGGAAATAGGCTGTGAAACACAATCAGCTCACCCTGAGCTACAGTGTTATTTAATAAAATCTCTAGCAAATTCAAAGAGCAGAAACTCATCCAAGTCATTAGTGCTTGCATTTGCTCCTACCTGAACTGTCAATATCAAAACAGGGTGTTAGTCAACTATGCCAATGAAAAATGGAGGAAAATAAATAAATAAATAAAAATGAATAGCTGTTTCTGATGAATAACCTTCGTTCCTGACTGTGTTAAATCGCATTTCTAATCTCTTTATTTTGTGCAGTTATAGCACTTACTTGCCTCAGTTAAATAAGAATGAAGTGCTATAAATAATGTTTATGCCTCCAGGAGCTTATGTAGAGGGCCTTTATATTTTCTTTAGGTTTACCCTCATTTAGAATTAAATGATAAACTTCTCACTTGACAGGGTATAAAATACAGAAATAAGGAAAAAAAAAATAATAAAATATCCATATCTGCATAAAGTTCCTCTGTACAAGCCCCTCATTCCTCAGTGCACAGATCCCCCTGTCATTTTTTAGAATAACAAGAATTCCAATGTCCATGTCTGCTGCTGCTGTCTCTGTGTCAGGTCAACACAGATTTCTCCCAGCACTTTGGTTATACACATTAGGAGTTGGTCTGTCTTCCTGGGCAAACTATCCCTCATTTTTATGCTGAATTGCCACCTATGAATCATAACAAACACACACTTTGGAACTGACTTTAACTGAAATAGTTCTACAGATAACTTTATATTTTATACATCCACGAGTAAGATTTGAAAACAAACAAGAAAGAAAAACAAACAAACAAAAATGACAAAACAACAACAACAGAAGAAACTTCTAGTAAATATCAGGTTCTTTTTACTATGAATCTCCAGTTGGTTCTTCCAGAGTTTTCTGGACTGTCATTTAAAATATACTGCCCTTCCATATCGGAGATATTCAGAACTATGATTTGGTCCTACTTCTGATTCTTCCCTGGGAAGAATAATTTCTAAGGCATTTCACAGCAGCAATATTGTTCACCAGGATCCGTTTGGACTGGACACAGCTGATTTGTGACACTTTGGATTTTCACTGCTTATTACAAAACTAGATAAAAAAATGAAATACATATCATGAAATTCATCTATATATTTTATGTTAAAGTCCTCTTGAATCTAAATTCAGGTGAGTCCAAGTAACTCAAGAAACTGAAATAAATGAAAGAAATTGAAATAAATATATATTTTTCAGCCATCGAAGTATATGCATGATGATTCACTTCCGGTGAATTTATATTTACAATTACTATTTTTCCTCTTCTCTCTCTCCAGCATGCATCACCCCTAACTCATAACATGTGTAGGGAAGGTTATATTTGTATAAAGGTATCATGGAATGAAGACACTAGAATTTAGGAAGAAAATAAAAATGTGGAAGGGTTCACATATGTACAAGTCGAAGATGACCACTCCTTACTTAAACACAGTTTTTTTCTGATTAGTAATATATTGGTAAGCATATGGTGAATGTTAAGGGCTCTTTAAATTAATCTAGAAAAGAATTTATCTCAATAAGCCTAACTAATGAACCTAACCATTGTCTTACATATCAGCTCTGACTGAACTCTTGGGTCCAAGCCATCAGAAATAGTTGTTTTGTGACATTTAAACCTTGAAATATCATATAGGTTGAAAATGATATGAAGTTGTGACAAGGGCTCCCTACCAAGGAAAATAGCTCTTTTGAATACTGGTATCTAGTTTCTCCAAAGATCCCCAGCTTTCTGTTTTGAAAGGATCTGTAGATGTCCTCCACAGAAGACAGTTCTGCAGTTCCTGATGCTGATCTGCCTGATCTCCAGAGTAAGTTCCTTTGTGGTGTTTCTCTATATCAGGAACTGGAACGACAACCTTCATCACAATCTTACGTCAAGCAACTAACTATCTTTTGAAGAGTATTCCTTTCTGCCCTCACTTTCAGGTTATGTGAAACAGATAGTATGATAACGAATACGACCAGGTATGCATCTTTGAACAGA
>NC_092587.1:27157500-27165000 GCF_047663525.1 Anas platyrhynchos
TAAAGGAACAAATCCAAGATCATCTTATGAGAATAGAATTAGAAAGATTAAGAAAGTAATATGATTTTTCTTCTTAAATAGGAGTAATTTCAAAGGAGATGTTAACGCTTTCATGTCTGAAACTTTCTTACTTGCAAGAGGAAGAACTGAAGGAATCAGATTCAAAGACAATTTAATGTATCTGTAAGTCTGACAACACTGCTGATACAGTTTAATTGAAGGCTAATTGGAACTAAGAAGGCTAGTTATTTTGTCAACTGCACATATATTAGTTCCAGTCATTTTTAATCCGATGTAACGGTGATAAAGAGTCTAACTTACTTTGTTTAGTTAATAACATTAGGCCAGAAAGGATCACCTAGTCATTTCATGTTACTCAATACACTGCTAATATAAACAATGTCTAATTACACTGATGACATACTTCCATGAAATGACCAATTAGAACATTTACTGATTCTAAATGTTCACTATTAGACACATTTCCACAGGCTTTCTGTGGATGGTATTAATAAATTCTACTCCAGATGGTAGGAAGAGCAAGGACAGAATGCATGGGGAAAAAGTTCTTTCTAGATAGCACAAAGATTAACAGTGTATTAGGAACTGTTATGTTCCAGAAAGGCTTCCCCTCCCCACAAATATTTCAAATGAAAATACACTTTTTCATATTCTCTAGGAGCATGCAATTTTGCATGTTTGTACACTCTTCTTGCTGAATGAAGCAGATCATACCACATGTTCAAGACTAAAGGAACTATGTTAACATTTTTATATTTAGATAATTTTTAGTGTTTTGTATTAGCTTTAAAAATCGATTTATTGACAGTGATCTGTAGTTGGCATGAATAATACAGAAATGTTTCTTATTTATTTTTGTTACTTTACTGATGAGTCAGTAACTGCCCCCTTAAAACATCAGTCCAGCATGTTTTATGAAATGGCACAATATGACAATACAATGAAAGCAGAAAAATAGAATACATAAAAACAATCTCTGATTTTTCTAAAGAAAAATTGCTGACACTGTAAAAATTGCAATTTTAATAAAAGGATGTTTATTCCTTATGTAATCATACTAATAAATAAATAGATAGATAAATAAATAAATAAAATCCCAGTTTTGTTAAAGTAAATAACAGCAGATCAGTATGTTCATTACCAAATCTAATTAACATGAGGTATTAGAAATACAGGAAACAGTGAGACAGTTATCTGAACAATTTAATAAATAAACAAATGCACTTTTAGAAGTACATTGAAATCAATACATATAACACACCCAAATAAAAATTTGAAACTGCAAAGCTCTCTGAAAGTTTTGATATCAGTAGCTGCTTTACAGGTGTCTAAAATGCTTGGCTGCTACATATGTCTAAAATGGGTAAGGTCTCAATCCTTTTCCCACATAAATGAGCACAAATGTTATCACTTAATTCAGTGGGTTAGTATCAGCTGTTTTTCCTGCTTGTGTTAGCTGATGCTGTTTTTATTCTACTTACATGAAAGCTTTTATTGGCATAAAAATCAGTAGGATGACCTACAGAGCTGACCACTAAGAATTGTTTGAGAGAATTAAAATATAACTTAAAAACTACAGCATGTAAATAATTACAATTTGTTAAAAATAAAATTAACAAGTATTCTTTTAAATTAATTGGTATTTTCTAAATGTGTGCTACATTGCTTTATACAGGATATTTAAAAATGAAATATATGCTAAACTTTGTCTTATTGTAATTAGATTAATAAAAGAGAGTAATTAAAAGACTCTTACATTTTTTCTAAGAGCTAGAAATTATTAAAGTATCCAGAAAAGAATCTAAGCTTTTATTTAAAAAATCATTCTTTGAGCTGAATTGCAATAAATCAATAACAATGTTATTGTTCAATAGGTAATAACTGTCTTCATATAAACTGAAAATATTGTTTGGGATGATTAATATACAATGCAGCATTATGCATTTGGGAGTGTCGATGCATAATTTTTAGTCCTAATGTTATTATGTAATTGAGAGAACATGTTCATTTGCCCTAATAACTACTAAGATGCACTTAATAAAATGAAATGTAATAATACTTGTAATTTAATCTATTCATGGAAGTAATTTTAAAAGTCTACCATTCTCTTTAATGTGGATAACATTCATAATTTATAAAGTGTTGTGATGCAGAATTGACAATGCCATTGTTTTTTACACTTTGAGATGATTCTGCAGCCTTCATTATCTGCATACCAACCTCAGGATTATCAAGGGCAAACAAAAGATAATTAACACCAGAAACAGGCAAATGCAGGAGCTACTGAGTGAGGTTTCTCATTTAATGCAGAACCTTTGAAAACTGGGAAAAGGAATAACTACTTAAAACCTTTTCCTCCCCCCCCCTTCCTCTGCCCCTGAAAACTATTTCAATGTTTTCTTCTCTTCATTTTCAAATATCAGGGTTGTGGTTTTTTTTGCTATAAAACTATATTGCTATGTTCACCCTCATATGAATCATAAGTATTATTTCAAAGTACCAAGTGTTAATTTTCTGCTGTGTATTTTTGTATAGAATAACAGAGAGGCTATTATGGTATGGATATTCAGAATCTATTGTTTCATTTGTGTGTAAAAAGTCACTATTTCTCCGTGCCTTATTAGACAGTGCTCTAAGATAGGGGCAAAAATGTCTTCTTCACTGAGGTGTTTAATGAATAAGGTATATTTTTATTTGCTAAGAGCTTGTGTGACTGCCTATGGCACTTTTATATGTACTCACAGCAGAACAATAAAGGTTTACTAAATGCTGATATAGGTCCAAGACAATATATTTCAAATAGAGAGGATCTCTAAAACTTTTTTCTTTTTCTTTTCCCTCAAAGAATCTTGGCTATGATCCTGCATTGCACTCTAAAAGGTTTGCCATATAACTAACCATTTCAGAAAATAATCAGTGAAGATCCTCCACGAAAAGAACCTTTTGAATACTGGGTAAAGAAGCATTGTATCATTAGACTTATCTGTGAGTGAACATTCTTCTACAAATGGTTCAGGAAAAGTCATTTTACAAATGGAAATATAGGACAGTGACATTCAGAGTTTCATACAATTTACAGATGTTGATGACAGTCCAAATTCCCGCCCCTTACTTACATAAGAAATTCTTATTACAAGGGAATGTAATTATTAGCCTATGAACCATCCATGAAAGAGTCAGCCATTTGTGCTTAAATGGCATGATGTATTACCATATATTACCACTTTTTACACTTTTGAACTGAAAATACCTGATAAGTAACTGATCCTAAAATTATATGCAAACAGAGGGAGCTTGCTTTTAGTCCAGTGCAGCAGGCTGACAGCACTGTGGGAGGATGGGGAGTAACATATTAAGATTCCAGTTCCATGAGATTAATTTTCTTCCAAGATATGGTGCCAGTTATATCTATGACAGTATCATCATTGTTAGGGTCATCCCTCTTTTCTGCTGCCCTGACAAGAACCCAAGAACCGCTCTATCCTGCACACCCACATTGGGCAGTGAAAGGCAAGAAGAAGTGAATGTGATGGGCCCTGCTCTGCATCTCAGTAGGACAGCAGTGGTAGGGACATGCTGAAATCAAGGCCTAGTGCTCTCTTCACATTCGTGGTTTGATTCTCACAGATAGACAGGTCAGAGTACTTAAGTACCTAAAATCACACAGGCATTTATAAGGACTTCCAGGCATGAAGTTGTCAATATTTGTATCTTTGCTACCTGGATGCTATCTACATAATTCTGAAGCACAGGACTACAAACTCTTTTCACTCTTAGTTGGAAAGCTTAGGAATTTGAAATAACTTAAGAATCAAGATGATAAAACTCCTAAGTGTTATGGGTAATTCTTTTTTCTTATTAAAATTCATATTTTAAGGATATGGGCTTCAGTTCTACAAATATTTATATAAAAGCTTTTTAACCTAAGGTCTTTAAAAAGAAATGTACCATGGCTGGACAAGATAACATGTCCCTTTGATGTAATAGAGAATAGCAGTTCCTTCATGTAATTTTATTTATTTAAAGTCCTCCCCCCCGCCCCCCCACCTCACTGCCCCTTCATTGAACTAATCTTCTATTTAGCTCCCCTTGCCCTGCAGGAAAACAAGGCATACTCTTCCAGCTTTCTTTAAATACATTTCATGGAATACAATACCTTTTTTTATTTACATATGGGAAAACACAAAGTTGCAGCTTGATCATCAGGTGACAGAGAAATAGGACATGATACCAGGCAATGTCAGAGGACATTCAAATCTTCCATAATAATCACTACTATCTATACATCCACACCTGTCTCCTGAAACAGGCAAGGCAACGCCTGTGTAGACAGTCAACAGAGTAGATAATGCAGAACTTTTTCATTACAGAGACACTCTGCTTCCACACCTTATCCTTTTAACTGCTAATAATGACAATAATGACCACAAAAATAAAACTTATTTCCTAATCTTTGCATGTATTATAAGACTCGTTCTCAAAACTTGTTTCTAGAGCTACCCTGCACAATTTTCTGAACATCTTTTGTGTGTCTGTGGTGTTCAGAGTTTTATTTTAGAAGCTTACTATAGACTATAATTTTCAGAGATTTGTAGTAAGTAAGGAAGAATACTGAATGCTTATCAGCTGCAGTGAGCTAAAATAGCATACACTTCTTATTTACATATTTTTAAGGTTTGCATTGCATTTAACATTATATCCATGCTATGCGCTCACATTTTCTACATATTTATTTTACCAAGAGATGCGTTTTGGAAATTTATGTTGTTCTTTCCGGACTGGCACAGTAGTTAAAAGACACATCAATTTAGTCTGTGTGCACAGTTCCCACCTGTGTCAAGGGGAATTTTGTGATGAACTGAGAACAACAGACAATTATATAATAAAATGCAGGTATTTAAAGATGTGCTAATAACAGAACACAATAATACTAGCATGCATGTGTGTGCACGTGCATGTGCATGAACCAGAGTTTGTCAGAATTTGGAAACTTAGGTGATATTACTGATATTACTAAAACTACTCTTATTATGTATTATATCCCTTATGAGAGGAAACAGGACTGTCTTTTCAGATGCTGAGTTCCTGTCACTTCATATAACCTACCGAACTGATGAACTGCTTTAGCTGTATAGAGGCTCACATGCTATGATCTATTATAATTTAAAGTGGATTTAATTCACTATTATAATATATCTATTATAATTTAAAGTGTTCATTCCTGCAACTGCATACTTATTAAGAGCTTTATGATACACCTTCAGGTAGAACCATCTTACTGCCATATGTTGCTCCATGGCAAACTGGCCAGTTCCAGAGTTGTAGACTCCACACAGACAAAGATGTGGTGAAGGTGAAGGGCCTAGGGGGGAAGACGTGTGAGGAGCGGCTGAGGACACTGGGCCTGTTCAGCCTGGAGAAGAGGAGGCTGAGGGGGGACCTCATCCTGGTCTACAACTTCCTTGCGAAGGGGAGTTGGGAGGCAGGTGACCTATTTTCTGCAAACACCAGTGATAGGACCCACAAGAATGGTGTTAAGCTGAGGCAGGGGAAGTTTAGGCTTGACATCAGGAAGAGGTTCTTCACCGAGAGGGTGGTTGCACATTGGGACAGGCTCCCCAGGGACGTAGTCACTGCACCAAGGCTGTCTGAATTTAAAAAGTGATTGGACTGTGCACTTAGTCACATGGTCTAAAATTTTGGGTAGACCTGTGTGGTGCCAGGAGTTGGACTTGATGATTCTTATGGGTCCTTCCAACTTGGGATATTCTATGATTCTATTATATGATTCTTTGACCTTGGAGCAACAGAGCTTTGTCAGACCAGAAGTTTCTACAACCGGGCAGGATACCTGCAAAGGGAACTATTTCATTCTGCATATGATTGACAATGAGCTCCATTTAGGCCTATATCTGCAGTAAAGTACCTGGAATTCTTGGGAGAAGACAAAGTTAAACAAGTTTGACAGTAAGTCCCTAAAGTTTCAAATAAACAAGTTAACAAGTCTATCAAATAAACAAATGGCTTATATATACAATATATTGGATGCAGATTGATTTTTCTCCCTGAAAGTGCATGCACCACAGATATATACACCCTTCAAAATTGTTGCCTAATGATAGCAGATTATAACTGTCAGAAAATAAATGAATAAACAAACAAATAAATAAATAAATAAAAGTAATAATTAAAAAGCCTTTGCACTATATTAAAAGTCAGTGGTCACCTTCCAGAATCTAATCAAGGAAGATCACTTCAAGGTAGGTTACACATGACAAGGAAGCACTATTTCCCAACATTACCGCCTAAGCTTCACCTTACTTATGTTTACGGTGATCAGAAGGATCACAGTCCTGCAGCACCTCAGAAATCCAGCTTGACACCTGCAGGAGGCTGCTCACACCACGGACATGTTTGGAGGTATTCGGTGCTCATGTCCTGGCAATGCCATGACTGCTTTCCTGGATGGGCTCTTGCTGTTATATTATCACTGCTTCAAATACCGTTCAGATTCTCCTGTCTTCAGCTTGGAGATCCATCCTGGAACACATCTGAAGTATGGGGTCAGCTTTGATATATGGTATTCCTTGTGCTGCAATTAATAACTTACAACAATCAGAAAATAAAAAAAAAATGTAAAAAAAAAAAAGTATACTTTTCCTTTGATTTTCCTGGATAAAGTTGTGCTTCTGATACTTCAGTGGACTTACTGCTTGAATAATTTCAATGTGCCAGATTTCCAAAATGCTTACCAATGACCATAACTGCCAAATACATGTATATGCAGTAACTGCAGGAACAAAGAAGTGGATATGTAATCTGCCTGTGTGTGCAATTACAGTAACAGTTGTTCGTACATGTTGCATGAATGTAGTTTTATGTATGCAATTATGGAAATCAAAGCCTGAGCTTGTACTGAGAAATGTAGATACCTCCCTAACTGAAACCTATGCCAGCTCTACTCTTTACTTCCAACTGACTGAAGAGCTTTTAAAACTCTTTTACTACATTGATTCTTCTAGCTGTCCATGCACACTGTGTCATAACATTATTCAATTGATCTACAGTTGTGAGGGCCAAAGTGGATCTCTGGATAGAAGGAGAATAACTGGCCAAGTTTATCAGTCATGCCAGATAAACTTCTACAACTCAAAGTGAACTCTTTTGAGTGGAGTTGGAGAAAGGAGTAATCTGGAACTTTTGAGCGTCTCAATGATGGGAGAATACACTGAAGAAGCCCTTGTTTGGTGGTCCAGTTGTTCAGTGATCACACTTAAGTTACTGAAGCATATCTATTAACCTGCATGCTACATAATGAATAAAGTGATGAAAAATTCTTGATTCAAAGCACAAACTGATTTATTTGAATTAAAGGTGGTTATTGTTATTATTGTTGCTGTTTTGTTTGGTTTGATTTGGTTTGGTTTTGAATTTATCTGTGGTTTGCTAGAGTGCATTTTTTGTCCAGAAATTCTCAAT
>NC_092587.1:27497500-27520000 GCF_047663525.1 Anas platyrhynchos
GAGTTGAATGTCCATTTTCCATTGAATCTTTATGAAAAGCAGTTATGCTTAACAGGAAAAGTCTGGAGAATGATAGACTCACCCTATGATAGTAGTGTTTCAATGCAAAGTATGCATCATTTCCTGGCTGTTTGTGTGTATTGTGCATGTTATTAAAGATGCTATTCTGGGAAAGTCTGTGTCATTATGAGAAAAGTAAACATTTCTTGTGCAAGGGCCATTTCTGTGGCTAAATGAAGGAAATATTTATTCTTTTTCCTGAAAACTTAAAAATAAATGTGTAGTTAGTTTTCTGTCATCAGATGTGCTTAATTATTAAAATAATGAGAGTCCAGAAGGAAACTGCTAGGAGAAAGTAGAAATTTTTTTTGTACATTACGGTGACAGAAAGGAGAATAATCTGCTTTACCTCTAAGGCCAGTGGGACTTCTAATGAGAGATAACCCCAGCTAATGACTTGAGACTTTGTGTTTATTATTCTAGATAACAGCTATTACCTGCTAAATATAGTTAGTGCCATCATTAACGCAAAAAATAGATCAGGATTTCATATGTCTATAAACACATTTCTAATATATGGTTCACAAATATTGGATTCAAAAACTGTGGGAAAAAAAAGTGAACAATGGTCTAACAGTAAGTTTCTTTCAGAACCGATGCACAAGGATTTTATTTGTGCAAGATTTCCAAAATGCTTGGCGTTCTTTTCTGACTTCACTTGATTTTATTTAGATACCAATAAAAAAGTTCATTTTTCATCATGCCATCAACATTTAATTTAACCAAAGATACTCCTAAAGTGCTTTTTTTTTTTTTTTTAGTATCTTCTTTTAAATCATGAAGAAAAATTCAAGTGGAGCAAACACATAAGTTTAAAGACCAATGGTGCCTTTTTTGATTTGTTTATTTTTAAAATATAATTATTTGTTTAAAGCTTTCAGGAACAAACCTAATATATCAAGTATTTGCTGTGTTATGTGTAACTTAATTCATGCATTCACAACTAATTCCACAATAGCGTCCTATGGAAAACAGAGAAAAATATCACCTTTTAACAAACATGGAAAGTAAGGTGTCATTGCTATGGTTTGCATTAGTAAGTGCCAGTATTAAGATTGATTATTGAATGAAATGTCATATGGGTGGTATCTCACACGAAGAACTTGAAGAAATATATTCCACCCAGTCATCTCTGCATTCCTGACACTGGCAAAATAAATAAATAAATAAATAAATAATAAAAATAAAATAAAAAATCCAAATAAACAAAATCGGTGAGCCTTGTAATGTGACCTGAAGGTGAACAACCCTGGGCTTGTGAGATCATCAGGGAAGTGAATTAAGGTTCCAATAAGCCATCACTAAGAACATATTGCTTCCTATTCCCTGTAGTTTGAAACTAGAAGCTGTTAACTGAAAGTGCCCCCACAGAATCAGCCTGTAACTACTCATCCCTTAACAGTTCTCCAGTGCTCTGTGAAATGTGCAAACATGCTTGACTGTGCAGCAGGTCTGGAGAAGGCACAAACCACTTAGTAGAGTTCTGATCAATCTGCGAGGCAGAAATGTGTGCAGCATCTGCCCAAGCAGCTTGTTGTCTCATTTCAGCTGAAGAGCACTGGGGAATCTACAAGCTTTACTTTCTCTGCCATGTCGCTTCAGACTTTGGGATCTGAAGATATGCAAATGGTTTGGACAAGCAAACACAGTGCCAAAGATGTATTCATAGCAAATCATGCTAAAGAATGCCAGTTACAGTCTCATTGTGAAGGATTCTCTTAAAAATAAGCAAACTGAAATAATAACAGAAAACATCTCTGAAATATTTCACATATGTTTTAATTCAATTAGTTTTTGTATAAACAGATCAGCCTTGGAGGCAATATGAGTGAGTGTAGTCTAGAAACTCTGTGGCTGAGCCAGCAAGGCTTTATGTTCAAGGTAATATGCACGTGCTGAGGGGGCTGCTTAGGACCATCTACATATGCTGAAAGACGGGGTGACATTACATCAAATACAGTGTAGAGTAAACCCAGCTATATGGATGCCAGCCTGGAGATGGCTCTCATCCAGAAAGCTTGGAGCATGGGAAGAGATGCTTAGGTCTGTATGCACCCATCTGTATAGACATTTCCTTTAATCCTCATTAGGACCAAGAACCTGCTGGGTTTTGAGATTCTACTCATTTTTCCAAATGGCCTTAGGTATCTAAAAATATTGATCAGCCATGATACAGATTAAACACTACATCCTCTGCTTTCCTCTGACATTTTGTTTTACCCATGAACTGTAATGACAAAACAGATAAACTTTTAGTTTTGTTAGCACAAAGTGCCTTAAAGACAAAAAAAAAAAAAAAAAAAAAAAAAAAAAAAAAAAAGGAGCAGATAGGGTCTCATAAAACATTACTAAGTTTCTCAAGTTAAAAAGGAAGTCCACATAAAAAAAAGTGATACTATTTAATAAGAAAAAAATATGGTAACTTAAAACGTAAACCAGAATCAGCACACTCACACTCAAACATTCAGTTATGAACATGAAAACTTTTCCTCCAAAATCTTCCAGGGAAACAGTTATTTTCCTCTCTAGGCCATGACTCTATGCTTTCACCCATTTTGCTGCTTACAATAGGTCTTTCTAATTCTTTCTGAAGCAAAACTTATCTTTGGAAATGCCCACAGCAAATTCTACTTGGAGTGCAGTCTTCTCAACAATACTTTTTTCTGTTCAACAGAGTGGGGTTTCTGTCTGGAGGACTTATTCTGTCTTGAGGACTTTCCACAGGATCCTGAAATACTTCTCTGTTGCATTTGTGAGCTCAGCTTTTCCTATTATTTGGCCACTAAGCATTTTCTTTCCTTAAAATAAATAAATAAATAAATAATAAAATTAGTTTTTCTTATGTTTGTCTTTCATTTTTGCACTTTTCACTAACAAGTGCTTGGATTAAATTTTTGTTTTACTTTTGTTGCTTTAAAACTGCAAAGCATGAACACCATTCCACTTATCTATTTTCTATTTGATTATTCTGCTATTCTTAATCAGAAAAATACCAAGCTTAATTGTAAATTTTCACTATCATTGCTGGTTGTTGGAAATTCTGAGCATTAAAATAGCACAGAAATAGTTTTCTAGAGCTTCATCACAGTGATTACTTTTAAGTCATATATATAAAAAAAAAAAAAATGTATTAAAAAGTATTTAGTCATAGTGGTTTAATTTTTGATCTTCACTAAGTAAAATTAGATGCCTTCAAAACTTATGCTACTTTGGTCTAGGCCAGTTCTAACTACACTGCATTTTGACAGTTGTCCTATGACCATTGTTAAAACCAGGTCTATTATCCTGAAAGTATTGTTGTTGGTGTGGCAGGAGAAAGCTCTGAAAACTGTTTTCTTCTTTTCCAGAGCATGTTTGGTGTATCAATTGCCAAAAAAGTGGCAGTCATCGGGAGGGCTGCAAATCAGCAAGGTAGGCAGAAAGTGCTTCCTTCTGTGGGAAGGGCTGTGCTTCCTTCAACTGCTTATGACAAAACACCTCCAAGATGAAAAATCTCTATTATGCTCAAATCTCTATTCAGTATGTGTATATGGTCCTCCTGTATTTCTCAGAAATTCCCTCAAAGCATTTCCTGATAAATGACAACTGCCAACCAACTTAGTTCTTGTTATATAAAAAGTTGTGAGGAGAAAGAGATTCTTCAGAGTGTCCTGTTGAATCAAACAGGACTGCAACAGAATAGGAGTTCATATAGACTTCGTATAGGACGTAGAATGAAGAAGAACAGATAAAGTAGTGTTCTCACAGAATCACATAATCATCTAGGTTGGAAGAGATCTCCAAGATCACCGAGTCCAACCTCTGACCTAACACTAACAAGCCCTCCACTAAACCATATCACTAAGCTCAACATCTAAACCTAGATGTAAGAACTCCAGGGATGGTGACTCCACCACTTCCTTGGGCAGCCTATTCCAATGCCCAAAAACCCTTTCAGTAAAGAAGTTCTTCCTAATATCCAACCTAAACCTCCCCTGGCACAACTTTAGCCCATTTCCACTCATTCTGTCACCAGACACGTGGGAGAATAGAGCAACCCCCACCTCACTACAGCCTCCTTTAAGGTACCTGTAGAGTATGATAAGGTCACCCCTGAGCCTCCTCTTCTCTAGGCTGAACAAGCCCAGCTCCCTCAGCCGCTCCTCATAGGACTTGCTCTCCAGACCCCTTACCAGCTTCATTGCCCTTCTCTGGACTCACTCGAGCACCTCGATGTCCTTCTTGTAGCTGGGGGTTCAACTGAACACAGTACTCAAGGTGTGGCCTCAACAGAGCCGGGTGAAGGGGGACAATTATTTCCCCAGCCCTGCTGGCCACATTGCTTCTTATACAAGCCAGGATGCTGATGGCCTTCTTGGCCACCTGAGCACACTGCTAGCTCATATTCAGCTCATATCAACTAATACTCCCAGGTCCTTCTCTTCCAGGCAGCTTCCTAACCCCTCATCTCCCAGCCTGTAGCGCTGCTTGGGGTTGTTGTGACCCAGGTGCAGGACCCAGCTCTTGGTCTTGTTGAACTTCATACAGCTGGCCTCAGCCCATCGGTCCAGCCTATCCAGATCATCCTGCAGAGCCTTCCTATCCTTGAGCAAATTGACACACGCACCTAACGTGGTGTCGTCTGCAAATTTACTTAGGGTGCACTCTATTCCCTCATCCAGATCATCAATAAAGATATTAAAGAGAACTGGTCTCAGTACTGAGACCCACTAGCCACTGGCCTCCAGGTGGATTTGACTCCATTCACCACGACTCTGGGCCTGGCTACCCAGCCAGTTTCTAACCCAACAAACTGTACGCCAGTCCAACAAAGCAGTCCAAGCCAAGAGCAAACAGTTCCTTGAGGAGAATGCTGTGGGAAACAGTGTCAAAAGCCTTACTGAAGTCAAGGTAGACCACATCCACAGCCTTTCCCTCATCCACCAAGCACGTCACTTTGTCATAGAAGGAGATCAGGTTCATCAAGCAGGACCTGCCTTTCTCGCTTTGTTAGCAACAACTGCAGTTTAGCCACTGATTGCAAGGAGCTCTGATTTTCACTCTTTAGACCTTTATATACTTAGTGGTGTAAGTATGGTTTTCAATGAAACAGGTTAGACAGTTTTTTGGCAGGATTAGGGCTTCTTTAAAAAGCAGTTATGGTTGAAACCCCCATTCCCCTTCTTCCAATGTATCAATTCTTGGCAACCTTAATGGCTAGTTTGACAGCTTCAAAGCTTTATTCCTCCACAGTATATATATATATTTAGCTAGAAGAAACTGTTGACAATATCTCTCCACCTGCATGCTAATAGAGTATGCCTAAACTCAGTGTCGTGAACAGAGAGAGTTCTGGTGGAGTTGACAATACTTGATGACAGCTGGACTGATATCAGTACATGCATTTTTACATAGGTTGTTGAACATGAATGGCTTGTGAACACACAGTAATCTTATATATGAATCTATAACATACTCATAAACAATATTCTGATATTGAAATGAAAGCCTTCAGGAATGGCATTTGCTCTTGGGGAAATATTTGTTGAGTAAAAAAGTTTTTCAGGGTTATATTTAAATAATACATTTACTGTGTCCACTTCCTCCCCTTCCTCCCCTTTTGCTTAGGCATTCTTTATCCAAGTCAAGAGAAACCCCTTTTGCATTAGGAACATTTAACATACACCCTAGGCAATAGATGCTACTCATGACATTTTGAACTGATATCAGGGAACCACTCAAATTGTTGCCAAGAGGAGGATTGTATTTGGGAAGAGGGAAAAGATGAGATTATATTTTACAAGGCTTTTACAAAGAGTTGTATGCAAAAAGGTGGCTCAGATACATCAGTTCAGAGAAAGTCCTGCATGAATGATGCTCTTTAGGTTGCAAGACTGCCTGTGATAACAGTGATGTTAATGAGGGAAAGAAGAAACAAGGATGGAGTTTGTGAGGGAACGTTAATAGTTCATTAAGTCTCTTATTTAACATCCATAAATACTTTTGAGGCACTAGCCTTTTTTCTTACATGGCTGCAGCTACAATGGGGCCAGTTTAATAAAGAGCTAATGCACCTCAAGTGCCTGCAGGGTACTGGGCAGTCCATTCCCTTATTAAAAATGAATACTTTTGCAGGTTTCTTGGCTCACATCAATACGCAGTGTCCCTTCCAGTACAGTTAGTCTACTTAACACCTGTTATATATTTCCCTGCATAGAGTATATTAATATATTTGCTACCAGTTATCTGCTGCTTATTTACCAGATAAAGCAGTATTACCCATTGGCTGTCTGAGTTAATTTGTAAACTTTTCCTCACCATAACTGAATAAATTAATCTGTAATTTCTGCTGATCCTAGCCTGTTGTACTATCCTCTCTGCAGTGCTGTTGACCTCTGCTTATTGCGCATTTCCCAATACCCAGCTTCAACCTACTTCTCCAATTTCACTTATTAGCAGGTGCCTCCCTCTCATACAGGTTTTCTTTTCTGGGCTTCTGTGTTTCACTGCCTTCTCTCTCAGCCTTAAAGCCAACCTGAATAGTCAGAAAAGATGATGTAAGACACTTTTTACTTAGCCAATTCACTGCAGATTATTACAAGGTAGGAAGGTCCAACTCAAACTGATATTTCTCCAGAAAAAAAAAAAAAAAATCAAGATAAAATCTTAGATGTGAATTGTCAAATTCACTCTGTCTGGATGGATGTCTGAGTTATAATAAGAAATAGAAAATGTGTAGCCAGAACAATGAAGAAAACCATATTAGGTAAAAATGAATAAGGTGCCAAGGGTCTTACATGAGGGCAAATCACAACCAGTGCTCAAAGTGCAATGGATGGGGATATTGAGTAATAGGAAGATAAAGATCTAAATACAGATATTTAACCTCTGAAGGCTTTCAAGGGGCTTGTTCTATAGAAGCTAGATTATAGCTATATAAAGCTGAGACAGAAATGAACTCTGGCACTGTGAGAGGGTTTTTCATTTTTCTTTTCTTTTTTTTTTTTTTTTAAAAAAAAAAAAGGTTAACTCATTTTTATGAATACCAGTGAAAAATGAAGTCAGTTCAACATTGAAATGAAGAGAACTGAATGGAATGAATGAGATGGTCATCTTTCCAAGAAGAACATTAGAAAAAAAAAAAAAAGCTATATTGAGGTTAATTTCTTAAAAACGGCATTTGTACTCTTTAACTGAGTAGGTCCAAGGACCTTTATAAAGGGAGCAGCTTTTCTCCTAGCATTTTAGTGGGATGCACAGAATATCCCAGTTATTAAGTTTGTGGTTCAGTACAGATTTTCTTTCTCAATGTGTGATTAATTAGCCTTTGTTATCACAAAACCTATTAGTACCTAATTAACAATCACATGGCAGAAACAGTGTACTAGTTAATAGGTTTGTGTATCACTTTACATCCAGGAAACCTTCTGTCTGGGTGTGGCACAGACTGAGTTTGAGTGGGTACATAGTTTGTGGTCTTCTGCACAGCAGAGAGAATTTCAGACATGATGCTTCTCTGGTGATGCAATCAAACTGCAGAGAGGCTAAAAATGCACCAGCATCTGCTGGAAACAGCAGGGCACTGGGAGAAAGTAGCAAAGGCAAGAAGAATAGGAGTATCTCAAGAAAAGCTGCTAAAACAGATTTTTTTGGATGCTAACAGCTCCTACTGCGTGAACTATGAGAATGAAAAATATGGGATGTACATCTTACTGTCCTCCTACTTGGCTCCACCCTTTTTGCTTGGTATTTCTCATTTGTAGAGCCTTATTCAACATCAGATTCTCTTTAATTTCTCATAGTGATATTGTTTTGCAGTAAAACAACAGTAGTTCATCTAATTTTCTGTTCAAAATTCTCAGGTTTTTAATATGAACCTAAAATATTAAAAAATAAAAGTAAAAAAAAAATAATGTTTTTAAAATGTAATGTAGGTATTCTGTGAAAAATACTCCAGCACTTGATGTTATTACTGAATATGGATACAAATCTGGGGTTTAAATTCACAAGCTCACCTGCTTGGAGGTACATGCTACAAACAGTGACTTGATTCTTATATTAGTAGAAGTAAAGAGTTTAGGCATCATTTTCATTATGGATAGCATACTGGGGTTGGAAATTAAATGATTCCCTATCATTTTGCCTTGTGAATTTCCTTGTGTTTATAGAGATCTTCCTGCTTTCTTTTAATTTATGCAAAGTGCTGTTAAACAAATCAGATATGATGATAAGATAACATAATGCACTCGTATTTTTGTTGTGATTCAGAAAATTACAGAAATCAGTGGTATAGCTAATCTGTTATAATTTTTAATTCAATATCATTTTCAATTACAAATTGATATTCCCAATCCAATCTCTCTCATGCTGATACTCCCTTGTGTATGCTTTCAAAAACTGCACAGAATAATCTGTTCGGCACTACCCATATTCAGTCTGTTGTGTGTTACATATAATATTTTGATGCTGACTAAAATGCACATTGAGAAACATGTAACTAAATGCAAGTATAAAGCATGAAAAGTTATCAGCTTAATTTAGCAAGTCAGAAAGATATAGCAGAAGTTTTGCTTCCCAAACTTCTTAAAGACAAACATTGAAAAATACTGCACTTTTTATTTTCTATAAAAGACGCAATATATAATATTCAAGTAGGGGTTTCAAATCTAACTCTAGATTTACTTCTCAGAGCACAGCAGAATCTCTGAAGCAGACAGAAAGCCCTGCTCTCAGGCCTACTGAAGATTTAATAACTGTTGCATTTGTGTTGCCCAGTCTATTTTACTAGGCTGGGATAGTTGAAGCAGAAACTTAACATTAGCAGAAACAGAGCTACAGGGTACGTGGGTTCTCTTGGATATCCAAAGTTAACTTTTTTGTTTGTTTGTTTGTTTGATTGTTTGTTTTGTGCAGTAGATCTGTATTGCCTTACCTTTTTCCTGTTTAATAGTTGTGTTGACTCCATCTGACGTTGTAAGGCTACTCAACCCTAATCGTCAAAGGGGGTGGTCACACATTTAAACATGCACAGATGATTTCTTCTTCCCCCCCCACCCCCCCCCCCAAAAAAAAAAAAAATTCTTTTAATGGGTTTGCTGAATGTCCAGAAGTATCATTAGCCCAAAGGTCTTAATCAGAAATCTCCAAAAGATTTTTGAACAGCAGCAAGTTCCTACTGAGGAGTAGGAATAGGAACGCATCATCTGGAGAAAACTTTCTGTAGATACGCACATGCTGGAATAGACCTGCAAGAGGATGGATATGAGTAAAGCAAACTGAAGCTGTGGGAATTAAGCCCATATACGTAACTTGAGTTACTGTTATACCAGTTAAAAGAGACATTTCCCTGAACATTTAACGTTTGTAGTTGCCGAAGTTACATACCTTAACTGCTAAAAGCAATTCTATCAACCGCAGAAACACTGGTTCATAAACAAAATGCTCTTTGGATGATGCTGCAAGTAAACTCTCCACAAGAACTACTGACCTGAGCATCTAACATTTGTTTTTACATCACGATTGTGGAAAATGTGTAATGTTTTCCAACAGGTGAGAAATTAGTTTGCATCCCAGGAGAGACGAGCCTTCCACTGCCCCCACCAAACACACATTGAAAAAAATATATTATTTAGAAAAAAATAAATAAATTACTTTTAATGTAACTGGCAAGAGCTCTGCACTCTGGGTCAGGTTGAAGAGTCTACGGAAGTGTCTGTTTCACTGCCTAACAAGTGACAAGCAAGGCAAGCGACTCATCTAGAAAGGTTGCAGCATACAGACAATTTTTCATGTTGCTGAAATGACAACACATATACACCTCTTCCTCTCAGACTCTTAAGGTTCTTAAGCCTTAGAGGTGGCAACAGATACATGATCTTTCCTGGGACAGAGACAAAACTAGTCAATTTCTTGACACCTCGCCACCACCATTGTGCTGGTAGGTAAGAGGAAACCTTCCCTACCAAACCCTTCAAGGTGATATTGTGGGCAAGAAGTTAAAAGGACTTCAAATTTTCTATTTCCTTCCTCCTTATGTTGCAGATCTGAGTGTTCATAAGTTCCTTTTTTCTAATTTTTGTTCACCCAAAACACAATGTGTGAAATTAAGATCTCGTTGGTATTTTTATTGGTCTTTTCTAAAAGAAAACATGATCAATTACCACATCAAAATGCAGTTTCCCTTTTGGGGAAAGGCAAAAAGGGCTTGGGTAGACCTGTGCGGTGTCAAGAGTTGGACTTGATGATCCTTAAGGGTCCCTTCCAACTCAGGATATTCTATGATTCTATGATTCTATGATTCTATAAAAATGGTCCTTGTAGTAGAAATGATAATCAGAAAGTGGAGCTGTAATATTTGTGAATTTATTTTTCCATATTGGCCTGAATTCTTAAGTACTTAGAAAAATATATGTGGCATACAAAATTCCTGATGTCAAAAGTCATTACTTAATTCTTATCGGATATATTATACCTTCTGAGCAGTTTAATCCTATTTTTGGAGCTTGTACACCAAAATCTGTTGCTACTTGCAGTTTACTAGTCTTGTTTTGATCCCAACATGACAATCATCTATGGACAGTCTGATCTGGAAAAGTAGACAGTGATGTACTTAGAATGTGTCAGCTTGTGGGACTCAAATAACAAAGCACTGCCACATGAAAAGAGATTCCTTCCTCCCAAAGTGCCATGCCCTTTGTCATTAGAGACTTTTGTGAGCCACTAGGTAGCCATAGGTATGCTGTGCTCTGAGGAGTGGATCTAGAGTTAGATTTGGAATCCTACTTGAATATTCTTTATTCCATCTGTTATAGAAAATAAAAAGCACAGTCTCCCCAATTACTCATCCCCAAATACTCTGATATTTTTAAAGTATTTGTCAGGCAAATATGATCTCAAAGAATATCTTGCAGGACTGTGAAGCTCATGGATGCTACAGATAACAACAGAGCTTGTTTGAGATGCTTAGAGAATTTCTGTCATTTTGATGCACAGAATACTTGCTTTTTACAGTTGGGTGGTCTGTCATTGTAACTTTATATTGAGACTATATGACACCAAGAGAAGCATGAATGTTTCAATCAAAAAAAAAAAAAAACGTTTCACCTTTTATTTTGGTTATGAGCTAGGTAAGACCCCAATCTAAACACGACAAGTGAGAATGGGAAGTGACCTCAAAGACTATTTTACATCCAGTTCTTGCACAGGGCCGTAGAGCTGCTGCTGCTCTTTCTCTGGCAGCTATTTTTTTTTTTTTTTCCTTTCTTTGACTTCCTTACTTACCTGATGTAATGAGTCTGGCTGGAATGTTAACTTTCCCTGCAGCAGCCCATACAGTGCTGTGCTCTGCACTTGTAGCTGGAACAGCAGTGTTATCACTCCAGTGTTGTGTCTACTGCTGAGCAGTGCAGCAGTGCTGGCACAGCATCGGGCCTCTCTCTAACCCTCCTACGGGGTGGGCAAAAAGTGAGAAGAGAAACATCACCAGGGCAGCTGACCTAAACCAACCAGTGGGCAAAAAGTGAGAAGAGAAACATCACCAGGGCAGCTGACCTAAACGAACCAAAGGGATATTCCATACCATGTGATGTCACACTCAGCAATAAAAGGTGGAAATAAGAAGAAGAGGGGAGGGGTGGGCTCTCGTGAAAACGTCAGTCCTCCTCCCGAACACCGGCTACGTGTGTTGGGGCCCTGCTTCAAGGACGTGGTCAAGCATCACTCATTTGTGGGAAGTAAAGTAATTTCTTTCCTCTGCACTTCCACATAGCCTTCATTTGTTTTATTTGTTTGTTTTCCTCCTATTTTTTTTCCCTTTCCCCTTCCCCTTTCCCCATTCCCTTTATTTTCCTTTAGTTAAATTGTTTAGTTCATAATAATCTTTCTTTAATTATTATTATTATTATTTCCCTTTAATTAAATTATCCTTATCTCAATCCATGAGTTGTTCTTTGCTTTACTTCTTCCCCTCCTCATTTAAGGAGGGGGAATGAGAGAGAGGTTGTAGTGTTTAGCTGTCCATCACAGGAAAACCACCACACCTGACATCTTTAGATTTTACACCATGAAATCCAGACATGATGTCCTTTCTCCCTCTCTCCTCATCTCTATTGGCTGCCCCTCTGCTTCCTTGTGAAATGTTCCCCATATCCTGCCATGAAACTCACACCCTTCTGCACCTCTTGTTCCCATAAATGTGTTCACCTTCATGTAACTTCTAATTAAGCAATCCTTGGCTTTTGGTACTCACTGTGGATTGCTTAGTCACTCTTACACCACCGTGTAAGAGTGACTTTCAGGAATAAATGGAGGAAGAATGAAAGCAGGGGAATTTTGGGAATGGACAGAGGATGGGAGGAAGTTTGGCTTCTAGTGAGAAGAAGAAAGAGACCACCAAGATCATCCTGATGCCTTCCATATGGCACTGATTTGACTAGTCTTGAGAAAGATACTTGAGAAATGAAGGGCTTTCACAGTGCAGGGTGTGAGTGGGGCAAGGAGAAAATAGTGAGCTAATTTGTGTAGTATTTGTCAGCCAAAAGAAGAGGTAAAAGTAAACAATATGCTGGAAAACCATAGATATGATTATTCCACAGTACTTTGAGGAAATTATTCTATCACAGTCCAAGAGGCCATATTAAGAAAACTGCACAGTGCAGTTCACCCTATATCCTGTTATAAAACAGGATATAACAAAAATGGAGAAGGTGAAGCTAAGGGCAAGCAGAGTGCCACAGCAATATGATGATCTTGTTTAGATGGAAAGGTAAGAGAAACAAGATCTGCAGACTAGGGAAAAGAAGTAAGATTAAGGTAGAGTGAAGTCTGCCAGAGTATTCTTCTTCAGTAGGTATGACAGTTTTGAAGACAAAACATACAAGAGGATATTTAAACCACTACAAATGTAGAGTGCAAACTTGAACAATAACACTGTCATTTAGATACATGTCATTTAGATAGGTTTATTCAGTGTGCAGTAAATAACACACAGAATATGAATAATGATAAAATGGATTTAAGTGGCTTAAGATAAAGCCAACTAAATAGAGAAGGGTTTTCCCAATTCCAAAAGAGTAAATGAACATTTTATGAGCATCTTTTTTAAAACCTGTGTGGTCATATATCTAGCCAATCTCACAGCCAAATTTGGCTTTACAATGGGCCAAAAATGAATCAGAAAATGTTAAATATATATAGAAAAGAATAGGTGGTCAGGGTTTTGTGGTGATGTCCGTAGTTCTTTCCAAAATAATAAGGTGACCTTCTCCCCACTTTTTTTTCCCCAAAAAATATAGCAGACAATGGAGTACTGCATGAGCATTATATATGAATATATATTTATTTGCACACATACCGTAATATTGAGTCAGCAATCAAAAAATAAAAGCCTACTCCATTTCTCCTTTGTCAGGCAATTTTATTCAGTAGAAATACTGTTGGTTTCATGCATTACAGCAATTTAAATTTGAATGAATATAAAATTTTCATGGGAATATGGATTAGTCCAAATTATTTTTACACCATTTAGAACTGCCATTGATAATCATCGCAGACTTTTAATCTGTATTTTTTAAACATCTACACTTTGGAGCAATGTCAGTATCCACTCAATAGAGGATATCCATTAAGGACATAGATATGTGACCCTAGAAAAATAGTGCCAGCCCAAAGGACAGGAGGTATTCAGTAAATTGTTTCAACATTCTCTTTTCACCTAGCAAGCTACATTCTTTCTCCATGCTGGATCCCTGATAATTAGTTTCATCTATTTGTAAAATGTTCAAGCTACAGGGATTCAGTATGACTCAGGTGTGGGGAGAAAATATTAAATTTGTCTTTAAATTTGTAATTTTTTTCTTATATAATTTCATTCAAAATGCTTGATTTATAAAATAACTTTTAAAAGTGAATGAAATAGTGTTGCATTTAGAGAAAAAAAAAAAGATTAACTCATACAGTTAGATGTTTCTGCAGTAACTATCAGGAAAAAATATTAAAATGAATTAGCATTTCATTTTGTGCTTGGAAATTAGGTACTGGAATGGTATGGAAGTAGGTCAGAATACAAGAGAACTCATATGTTTGGGGAGAAAAAGTGATCACTTAAGAATCCATGGTGTGCATCTGAAAATCCCATTAGAGACTGTCAAGCTGCATTGGTCAGACAAAAAGAATATGAAATGGGACCAATTAATACCGATGCTGTTGAATGCATGGCAATAGCTTCTAGCTCCTGATTTACAGAGGAGAATACAATTGAGTGGAAATGATTTTGATACATTTACATTTGTGGCTATAAGTCACAGTGTGTATAAAGAGATCTAGCAAATACAGAGTAGTGTCTATGTCCCTCGATTCTGAGTCAAGAGTCTGGGATGATATTGTTGGCTCTGCCATTGATCTTTTTGAAGACATTGACCAGATAATTTCCTTGCAAATGTTTCAGGTGCTGATTTTGCTATGTCTAACTCAGCTGTAAGCCCCCACAGTCTTCAGGAGAAAGGCTATGTCATTGTGTGTTTGTATAGTCTGCAGCAGAATGAGCATGTGATCTTCTCTAGGGAGAATTTAAATACCATAAGATCCTTATTTTCCAGTGTGACCAGATAGTTGGTCAGTGGTTGAAATGTGGTTGAAAAAGAGTGGTTGACCACTCTTCAGGTGGCCAGTCAGTCAAGGATTATGGAGCCACAGACATTGTCTTCACGAGTACAGGAAGTCCATCACACAGTTATCTTTGTTATCATAGTATCATAGTTATCATAGTATAGGATAGGGAAGATTATAAATAGCAATGAAGATGTGACAGTAAGGAGATCAGTGCCTGATATATTTAAACATTTTCTTCAGCTGATTCTCAGGCAGTGAGTTCTCCCTGGCAGCCATCCCACTGGGAGATGGGCTGCTGCACTGACACTGCTGCCTGTTGTGGGCAGACCGCATATTTTGTAGTAGATCATTGCTATAGCTCCTGCACTGATATTGCCACACATAATTCCTGTGATGTGGCACTCCAACCTAGCAGAGCTGCAGCAAACATGGGTTGATAATGGAGATTAAACCATGGCATTTCTGAAGGGTTTGATTTTAATAACAGATTAGGAACATTTTACTGAGGCAAAATGCACACACCATCTCTTTCCTTTATCCTCTCTTTTTGGAGGGCTAGTCATTTAGGAGGAGAAGGCCTGCATCTAGGCTTTTCTTTACCTGCCAGCAAAATATTTCCATATGGACTATCATGAGTGTGCTCAGGGAGATCAAGCCAAAAGGAATAAAAACTGAAGTGAAAGCAGCACTATCCCAAAAGGCTACCTTTCCCTTCTCTGTACTCATAGGTTCTTCTGTTGGCTTGTCACTATAAAGGGACAAAGGTCATCCTGTTTTCTACTTTTAAATAGAGAAGAATAAGATGCTCATATGTTGCCTGTTTAAAAAAACTTTCTGGTATTTATTGGCCACCAGCAACTTCTCAATTCTCTACTGAGAAACAGTTCAGTATTTTGAATTTATCTCTCTTGTTCAACACTAAAAGTAGCATAGGAGAGCCTAGAAGCAGTTAGGATATATGAAAGACTAATTTTTTGCATTAGCTGGTCTCAGGTGATGATCAAACAGATCATCTACAAGTTCTTTGATAAAGAAAAATGAAACTGATGTCTATATGATCAGGCATCACAATCTTTCTGCTTGGCTAGTTAACATCCTATTTTCATTGCATAAATTCTACATGATTCCCTTTAAAGTGCACTCAGAGGCATGTAACATTCACTCTTCCTTCTTTTCCCCATGTTTATACACAATCTTGTTGTTTCTAAACAAGTTTCTTCCAGCCAAACTACAAGATGTGTTCTCAAGTCTGAATGTTGTTCTAACTGTCAAAAAAAGATTTTTAGGACTCATTAGTGAGCAGTTGGGTATTTTGGTTGCTACCATTGGCATGAGCTATGCTTTGCTTGTTTTATAGCCATGAATTTTGGTGCTCAGACTTAGGGTTTTGGTATCTCATTATGATTCTTGCATGCATGTGAGAGCACATTCACACTTCCAAAAAGCTGTACTTGTTTCTGTGGATGGGTAACTCATATGAACAGAAATAAAAATCCAAACCAAATAACCTTGTGCTCCTAAAACCCAAACAGACACATTGTGTTATTTTCAAATGCAATTTTTTAAAAGAGGTCATATGTCTTGCAGCATCAAAGTAAAATATGTATTGCAGTATCAAAGTAAACAGCAGTGTGACTATGAACACCGATAAGGACACCAATGCAAGTGCACAGGCCTCAGCGTGTGGCCATCTGCACAGGCATGCAAGTGCGTTTTCAGCATTACTGGGCGGCTAATTGTGGCCAGACACTCAGCAAGTCATGTGGCTGTATAAGCAATTACAATGGACTCAAGAATGTCAGTTTGTAAGGTGTCACTCTTCACTTCTTGCACATTTAATGAAGAAACCCTATTAATCACTATCCAAATAGCCTTTCTTTTGATTTTTCAACTTTCTCTTACAGTGATTTTTTTTTTTTTTCCTAAGAAATTTATTTTAAGGAACTAGAAAGCTAAAAACATGATGATCATGAGATATTACGAAATCATAATGATTAAAAAGGGTAATCTCAATTAAAAGAAAAGATGTATAATGCAAAGAAAACAAAATAAAACCAAAACAAGACAAAACAAAAAACAAAATCCCTCTACCTTATCACCACTCCATGATTTTTCTTTCCTGGTGTAGATTTCTTGCACAGGTATGAATACATTGCCAACACTGTAATAACATGGTACTGATTCACTCCAACCTGAGGATATAGATCATGATCTCCCTAGTTCTCTAATAACTAGAATTTTCCTGTATAGAAAGATACTGACAGTTACGTTGGATGCAAGTCTAAAAGGAAGATAAGGTTTTGGAGGTGAAAAACAAACTACAGCCCTTGCCCACTTATTACATTTTGCTTAAATCTACTTTTCCTGCCATGCCTTACTTATTTTGCTATCGTTTGTGCTCATTAACTGATTAATATTGGGTACAACAACACTTGTTTAATAGATATCTTTCAAGAATAAAACATACTAGTGATAGAATTTCTGTTTGAATGAAAGGGAAAAGAGCTGTTACGATCCAGCGACATGAAGGAAAAGCAGCTATATATAGACCATTTATGCTAATGACTAAGAGGTGTTGATTAGCAGCATACTTTTATTTCACACAAAGATGTGTGAACCTTTCATAACAAAACTTGTAAGAAAGCAAAAGTTGCCTCATTTATTCATTTGGTTATTAAAGTGAAACCGTCAGCAGTTTGCCAAAGTCAAACTAACTTTCTGCACATCTCATAGTCTTTCAGGTTAGGGCAGGTGAGCTTGACATCATTTCTTCTCTTCTCCCTAGTCCCCATCCCCAGTAGTCATTACAGTATATATTTCACTGCCTATTATAATATGTGCCTTTAAAATAAGTCAAAGTGTTGCTCATCTCTCCATCAGCCTAGCAGGGTACAGGTTGGTGACCTAGCAAATGGTCCTTACCCATCAGTCAACAGACAATAGAGCTGATGTGGAACCTCTGGAACAACCAAGGATGATCATCAGTGTAACTCAAGTAAATAAATTATTTGGTTTATCAGGAAAAAGCAAGGCTACGTTTGGGAAGTATTTGACAAAGAAGGGCTTTTGAGATTGCTCTTTTTTTCTGCAAATAAAATAGAAGTGCCATCTCAGCTGCAAGTTGTCTTCCCTTTGTCCCTACTCAGTCTGAGCTGGTTTCTGTAATGGCAGGGAAAAGCTTTTCAAGCAGATCTGAGAGTCAGACGGAGGAGCTGAGGAAAGAAATTCTTCTCCTTGAGCTTAAGTGGGCAACTGTGTGGTAATGGGTATTTTAGATGAAATGTATGGTTGTGTATGCTTGTTTATGCTGTGTTGAAGATCCTGTTATTACTTCTGTTGGTGGATAATTTCATTTGACAAAGTGCTGCAGATTCATCTTTATGTATGAATTTGCAAGTACAGAATAGGATGCATAAAATAATAATAATAATAATAAAAATCAGAACTGAACATACATAGTTACAGCGCACAAATTCAAACATTCTGGAGTTGGAAAATGCCAAGACGTTATCTTAAATTTTTCATAGTACCTCTATACTTGCGAAGTTTTAGCTTTTGTTCATGATAATAAACAGCAGGAAATCAAACTTACTGAAGAGCAGATTAAACATTGTTTCAAAAACTTGGTTGCATGAGAAAAGAGAGACATATTGCTCAAATTTAACTAGTATTGCTGAGAGTGTGTAATGTGCTGTCAACATTTGAATCTTCTATTCTATTTTTTGATGCATGGTTAAGCTTTAAAATGAAGTCTTCCTCTAGCAGCTAGCTGTGCCTGGGATAAGTTGTTTGCATTTGTACAACATGAGGCAGTACAAAATCTGGGTCCCCAACTCCTTGATAACACCCAGAAAGCTGTAAGGAATGCTGGTCTTGCAACTTGTTTTGTGTCTTCTCCAGTGTTTGGAATACACTGTGGTTCTCAAGAATTTACCTGACATCTAAACAAAAAAGGCATAATGATTTTTTTTTTTTTTTTTGAGATTTCAGAACTTCTTTCCTGAAATATTTTCATTAATACAATAGTATCATCTGAATAAGGTGCAGAATAAAAGCTCTCAGTGTGACTAGATGTCTTTATTATTATTATTATTATTATTATTATTATTTTAGATTCTTAGGTAAATGAAATTTCTTCTGGGTCATTGTCTTAATTAATTGATCCCACTGACTTTATTCATCTCCAAGTGCCACTTCTAATTTCTGTCCTATAGTCACTGCTTGGCCTCAGAGATCTGTCTTTCCTTCTCCTCCTTATCTTTTGGATTTTTATAGCTTTCTTCTACCATTTGAAATTATTCAATCTGCTGTCTCTTTCCATCTGATTAATTTAACAAGTATCCCACCTCCCTAATGGGAGAGGAAAGAGATGAGAGTTCATGTCCATTCTGAATAAACACTACAACAGGGCATGCTGTTTTACAATAATTACTAGAAATCAGCCCAAGCTGGGAAACCTTAGTTATGTCTGTTACACATTCCAGTGATCAATAAAATAATGTTATTAAAATATTTCTTACCGTAAAGAACATAAAAGTTGAATTAAATTCCAGAAGGATTACTACAGATTTCAAATAAGATGTATCCACTTCTGAACAAATAAAATGACATTACTGGTCTATCAAGCATAAATAAGTTACAGAGGAATTCATACTTGCTTTTTATATAAAGTAAACATGGGGGGAAAAAAAGAACAAGTTGTGGGATAAGAATCTTACCAATTTCAGGAGTTGCCTTTTACATTACACATATTTAACATGTTTTCCCCATCTAAGGACATATTTAAATAAATAGAGGATGGAAGAAATGAAATTAGTTTTTCAGCAAAGGAAAATTCATACACAAATGATGCTGTGAAACCAAATGGAGGAAACAACCATAGGCTGGGGAACCTCCACCACTATGCCTGCACTCTGGCTTGGTTTGAGGGAAGTCCTGTATTTGGTGGCCATAAATGCACGCAGATGGACTCCAGCACTTTTTGTCTCATTAACATCTACATGTTTCTGCTAGATATTGGAGTTTACCTTTATGTTATGACTTGCAGACTCAGGGATAATTACAATAGCGCAATGAAATACCCTTCCTCCACTAAAACACTTCAGTTATTACCAACCTCAGAAAATAAGAATAAGATAAAACTGTAAGTATGACATAAATATTTAATTTCAGTCCCTGTTCTATATTCTTGTATGATAAACAAAAAACAAACCTGAAATGGAGTTCATAGATTTGGTGGTTATATGACATACAGGTTTCCCCTCTATATTTTGTGGGAACTATTCATTTTGCAGGGAAAAAGAAACATAACAAAAAGAATCAACAGAAAGACCTTGAAAATTATAATCTACTTTTTGCTTTCTCATTACAACACTTCTTTAAAGATAGGAAAGATGACAGAGAAATACAAAATGAACCATAAAGCT
Organism: Anas platyrhynchos; assembly: GCF_047663525.1. Classification (NCBI taxonomy): domain Eukaryota; kingdom Metazoa; phylum Chordata; class Aves; order Anseriformes; family Anatidae; genus Anas; species Anas platyrhynchos. Next base: position 27,517,573 of record NC_092587.1, read on the forward strand.
AGGCAGCATTGTTTGATCCTGTTCTGATTTAGAACGACCCCCCCCCCCCAAAAAAAAAAAAAAGTTAGTATAAAGCTACATATACATGTGTAGATACTTATTAAAGCTCAACATATGTGAGTTATGATATATCACAATTATATAATCTTAGTTTGATAGGGACTAAGGGAGAAAAAGATGACAATGACATGACAATGTTCTTATTGAAAATACAAGAAAATTTCTGTTAAAAATTAAAATCACATGAAACAGTCCAGCATAGTTTTATTATTGTCAAAGCTTTGGTGTGAAAATTTGAACACCACCACAATGCTGAATAATTTGTTCAATATCACCAAAGCTTGAACGGCTATAATGGGTGTTACAGAACTCAGCATGGAATGTGTAAGAGCCTGTCAAAATCTGTGATGACTACACACATTAATACAAGTGGTATCAGAACCCAATCCAACCCAAAACAACAACAATAAACTTTTTTTTTCTTCAGCTTTGATTTGACACAAGTAGAGAATCTAATGAGAATATTAGCCTTTGATATAGCAACTCTAGAAATGTTTTTAACCTTTAGTAGCATTTTATTACTACTTTCTCACAGAAATTTTGTTACCTTTTAATTTCTGGATTCTGATCTAAAGAGCTTTCTTTCATTTCACCACAGTCAAGGCCTGTTATGAGAGGCAAACTTCACTTTGACATATGAATTGACATACAAGTTTATGTGACTATATACTACAAGGTTTGTCTACCTTCAGAGTTATTACAATCAAAATCTTTCTTAAATAAAGAACATACACTGAAATTATTTAGAGCCACACTGTGCTTTTGATCTGCATGAATTATTGATGTTTCAGGAGGAGGGTGTTAAATTGGATGGTAACTATAAATGCATCCCCTATTGTTACTGCTTGACTACACAATGGACAAAAGTTATTATAATTCCTTCAAGTTTAGAATAAAGTGTTGCTCCTTTTTTTTTCTTTTTCTTTTTTTTTTTTTTTTTTTTTTTTTTCAGACTAGCAGCTTTTCCCCTCTTCCCTACTTCCCTGCCCAATATCTTGCTCATTTGTTTTCCTTTCTGAAATTTTAGATCCATTTCATTCAGTCTTCAATTGCTTCAAGTAGAAGTGGTAAAGCTTGCAATATATTATTTTATAGTAATATTAGTCACACTGGCTGCCTCATTATTTTCAGGTCCAGCATTTATACTACTTAGGACAAGAAACATTTGGAAAGGCTTTCAGCACCATTGTACTAACTCATACAGTAGCTCCTATAGCCAGATCCCATTCATTTTTGTTGATTTTCTTTGATTTCAGTGGATGAGATTTGGCATCTTATGATTCTCAGAGACTTAATGTTGACACATTAATCATTTTGTATTCCATCACTTCCCAGATAATTACATAATTAAAGATAGAATATATCTTTTAAGAAATATGTTGTAAATTACTTTTGACAGACTGCTAGGGACACACAGGTAATATTTCTCTACATAGCCCTGTAGAGAAGAAATAATCGAGAAGAGCCTGATATTCATCTAGGTTCACCTTACTCTTGTTATTTATACATACTTCATTATAAGTCCCCTGAGTATCATTTATACTTTTAATGGGACATGTGACCAATTTTGCATTGAGTTCCCTTGATTTTTCTGCCCGTCTCACTCCCCAGTACCTCTATAATACATCTCAGGCTCAGGCTCTGCTGTCCAGTTTGCCATTAAAGAAGGTCCCAAATGCAGTAAAAGCACTTCTTTTCCTTCACATAAATTGTTAGGATACAAATCAAAGAACTCTCATAGAGAATTTTACTCCTCTAGAGTGAGAGGAAACCTCTAGCAGCTTTTTCTTTAGGATTGTACCATCCGAATTGTAGATGAAACAGAAGATCGACCAGAATTGAGCTACAGTTCCATAATGTCATATCTTTGATCTGCATATTGCAGAGACGTTCTGACCAGATTGTTAGTTTTTTACTTTCTTTCCCATATGCTTGTTAGTGGCTGTTTGCAAGCACAGGTTTGTAATTTAACATTTGGTCTCTTAAATATATGTGTTTTTGTTGTTGTTGTTGTTTGTTTGTTTGTTTGCTTGTTTAAAAAAAAAAAAACAGCCAACTATATTTTAATGGCATGAATGAATCTCTATTCAGGTACAGCCATTAAGATCAAAAATCTTCCACATGCATAGATTGCATTGAGCCTCCATTTGCTTTAATAACAGCATCATTCAGCTTCTTCATAAGTAAGTGTCATACTCAGGATATGCTATTATTTTCCTGCTTACTAAAAGTATTGACGGAAATAATTTTCTAGTGTACAACTACAACTGCTATTATTGCATTGAGATGTATATATATTGTAGTATATTTTGAGCTTTTTCCTAGTTTATATGGGGGAAGATTACATGGGAAGTACGTTTTGACAGAT
>NC_092587.1:27530000-27552500 GCF_047663525.1 Anas platyrhynchos
CCTCTTGTGATGTAATTTGAGTGTTAAGGACATTTTTTATTTTTATTTTTGTATGGACAGTTCAAAGATTATTTTGATGATCAATATGTGGAATTAATAGCTTAGAAGACTGATGAGGACATAAAAATGTTCATTTATTCAACTATGCTTTCATGCAGATCAACAGTAAATCAAGACTAAAATCAAGCACTCCACTCATCCATTCAAAACAAACAAAACCATAGGCTTTTCTACCAGCACCTTAAAGAGCACAGCTTCCTGAAAACATTGCCATATAAACGTGTCTTTCTGGAAGTATAACCACAAATAAAAACATATAGGCTCTTGAAGCTCAACTTTAGAATTTGTTTTTTTTGAAATCAAAGATGGGGCAAAGTTAAGGCATGTTGGATAGAGATGTAATGGATCTTCCATGTCTAATATTTTATGTATGTTCTAAGGAGGAAGCAACTATACAAAATACCCATGAAAACCAAAAAAGGCCTGGCTGGTTTGTTTGTTGTTGTTTTACCATATTCAAAATGTGATCTGAACACCCAATTTTATAAATTGCTCAATATGTTCTTATCTCAAAGACTTTCAGTTCCAAGATATTTATCATGCATAAAGAGCAGAATATTAGGATTGTTATTTTGTATTATGCAACTAATATGAACATATCTGTTCTTAAATAGATACATATTAAAATATTTTTATCTGCAAAATTGTGCCACCTATCTATTAAACAATTAGAACAGTATACTATTGTATATTCCCATGTGAAGTGCTGAGTATTTAAACAAATTCTAAAGAAGTATTTATGTATTGTGTCTTTTCATTAATAACTGTGCTATTCAAATAGTCAACAGATCATAGCTTACAGACTTCTGATGAAAACTACTACATAACTGGAATTTGTGTTCTAAGATGAGTATGGTTCTTTGATGACCCAATCTTTGGTTCAGAACTAGCCAGCATATTTATTAATGACCTAGAGAACACAGAAGATGATCTTAAAAAAACTTTATATAATGCAAGGACATCAGTGAAGACAATGAGATGTCAAATATGAGATGTCAAACTGGAGAAAATCCAGGTAGAGGTTTAGAACATACTGTTCTATGAAGACAGGCTAAAAAAAAAAAAAAAAAAAAAAAAAAAAAAAGGATGTCTTAGGCTATAGCAAGCACAAATCAAATGTTGGAGTTAGAAATTAGCACAGACAGCGAAGCACTGGTTGCCTGGGGAGCCTTGGAGTCCCCATCCTTAGGGGCCTTTATGAACAGGTTAGACACATTGAGCAATTGAGTTCAGTCCTTGCTATCTCTTCTGTATGATAAAGGGATGATAAGGTAATCACTTAGCAATGTATTATTACTATGTCATATTGGAAAGGCTTCATCAGAATAGATGTCTTGTATTAAACAAGTGCCAACAACCTGTATCTTCACCAGAGTTCAAGATTTACAATACTGCATAACAAGAGAAAAGATGTCCATAGCAATAACAGAAAAGTATGGTGATTCTAAATTATTTCAAAAAGCTTTTTGATGAAGACATAAATAAATGAGCAGAGTCATTTCCATAGGTCACCTCCTTTAAAATTGGTGAATCTACTGTTATAAGACAAATTTTTGTACCCCAGCACTTTCAAAACTAAACTCTGTGACAGATCTTTTTAAGTATTAAAAAAAAGATTCCAATAAGTTGCAGAGCTTCAGAATACATCTTCCTCACCCATAATTCAAAGAATGTGATGTCCCTCAGTCTTCGTCACTGCCTCAGACATTCGCTCTTGCGCATGCCATTAAGGCTTTCAGCATGCTTTACAGCTTTACACAGATTTCTGCTCTCCCGTTTTGAAACTGGCAAACCACAACTTCAGTTCTCATGTTCTGAGACGCATACTATATCCTTAAGGACACTATAATTTACAGCATTTAACTGGAAAAACTGCCAGGTGCCAAGAGACAGGTAACAGTTGCTGGACACTTACACGGGTCTCATCAAGACTATCTGTAGACTGCCAGAGAAGAGCTTTCAGGCTTCAAAGGAAAAAGATAACAGGAAGCTGACGGATAAATATCTTCTAAGAAGGATTGTATAAAGTAACTCCCAAATATTTAGAGACCAAGCCAAATTCCTAAAGCCCACAATGAGTCATGTGATAAGTGTCTTTTGAATTTTGCACAAGATTAACCTAATCTTGCCTTGGGAGAACTTGTACAGTGTTACAGCTACTAAAATCCTGCTAAAATCTAGGCAATAGCAACAAAACAAGTGTTACATTCAACTTTTAGATGTTATAACGCATGCTGTTGCTGACAAGAAAACAACCAGATCCTATAACCAAGAACATGATTTCTTAATTAAATTGAGTTGAACTGGTGTCAACAAGAAGATACTTGATACAATATTTTCAATTATGGATAGCATGTTTTCTACAGAGGTTTCACATCACATCAGTTTTAATGCAAGGGGAAACAAACACCAGCAAAACAGCAGTGAGAACACAGGGCAGCAAAATACAAATGAGTACAATAAACAAGGTTGGACTAGAGTAGTAGAAATCCATGTTCTTATTGCAGGCTTTGAACAGAAAACAACTTTCCATTGGAAGAAATACAAAATCAGAAAATGCCTTTTGTAACAATCAGTACTGAGTTACCACAGCAAATCTGAGCAATCTACCAAAATAGAGATATAACAATTTTATTTTCCTTGTATTTCTTTCATCCCATTCTATGGGATGGAAAACAATTATTTTACTGTTCATGTGTATGAAAGGGAAAGGGGTTCAGCGTTTCATCCTGAAAGCAGCCAGGGAAGTGAGTACTACAACCGCTTCAGACTTCTCAGTGGAACAAATTCTACAGGTTATCTCTGGGTCTTCTGAACACCGTTGACAACCCAAAATCGTTAATGTTATGCTAGAATCTTTTAAAGGAAAGTACTATAGGAAGATCAAGACAGATGCAGTCTCTCAGACACTTAAGTCAATGAAACAACAGGCATTGAAAAGACTTTGTCCTTGGCTTTGTATTGAAGAGGTAGTAGATGTTGAGAGAGAAAAGTTAACTAGCTCAATTGGTCTACGTGTGAGCTTTGTAGCCATATACCATGTTCTGTAGCAAGTGATGTAATTTTTGAAGATATTTCAGTACATTTCCTATTCCATGGAAGGGTTGCAATAATCAGTCTAAAATCGTTAAAGGGTGATTTATTTTACTTACTTTTAATTATGTTGCAAATGGAGGTTTTTTGTATTGCTATAGTGACTTAGGCAGCCAGTAACACCAGGGAGTTTCTCTGGTATGCAATAGCATAAAGGACAATAAGTTAGATCATGTCTTCAAGTCTCTCACAGGCTTATTTAACTTCTCTTTCAGATCACTATTTTTTTTAAAGCTATCTTTATAGACTTTTCGTAAACAAAAACCACCAAATATTATTTGGGAAATAACAACCACTATATTACAGATGTAGTAAACAAACAAACAAAAAAAAAAAACAGAACAGTTGTTTTCCCTAGAAGATCTGGACTAGCATTTCCTCAGAGAAAGCTGCATCTCATCTTCCTAGTACCATCTCTAGGTCCGCAGAATACCCTGTAGCAGTTTAAAAAAAAAAAAAAAAAATCAAAAAAAAACAACTGTTTCTGAATTTGAATTATATTTTTCTTATATTTTCTTATATTTTGCTTCAACAGGCAAAAGGAGACAAATCCTAAAATCCTACAGCATTTTCAACATATCTACTTCTATTCAATACATGTCTCTACAATTTCATGCTATTATAAAAAGTTTATTATTTTTCTTAAGAAGTGAGCTGTTTATTGTCGTGCTTATGTACAACCATTTAGGGAGATACTAATCCAAATATTGAAAAAGGAAAAAAAAACATTTAGATGTTTTATTAAATACAAGTTCAGTAATGCTACAGCTGTCACAGAATCCATTATTATTCTTCCTTGAACATCAGGAATCACTTCCTCTATGTATTTATCACATATACTGAAACACTGAAGTGCTATTATATAAATACGTAAAATAATGCTTATATACTAATCCCTAGCTTCAAGGAAGAAAGGGAGGATGGTCCTATTGTCATGTCTCCCTGTCTGGCAGATGTGGGTGCACTTCCTCACTTCACTAAGGTTGAAGCAAAGATACAATATACTGGAAACTATGTACTGGAAGCTAAATACCTTCAAAATATACTTCTTTCCATATCTATTATCTTATTCATTACTAAGAAATTCAAGTCTACCATGGGGGAATTTGAACTGACTTGGTATTAAGATGGAAAGGAGGGGCAATGGCCATAGCTGGCAGCATGGCAGGCACGACTGCAGACTTTTACAGCAGATAAGTGCATTGGAATAACTAGTTATGCCACTAAAGTTTGTCGTTTTTAGTTCATCACTGGAGAGACAACATAAGACAGAATTAATGATCTGTGGTCACAAGGTGCCTCTGGCACATCAAGGTGTAGGAGCAAGTAAGAATGAGTTTGGATAAATCTATTACTGTCTTTAAAACTTGTACAAATAAAGACCTGCTTTCCTACCTAATTTATACCGACTGATAAAATTTCACCAATGCCTAACATAATCTACAGTTCTTCATGCTTCCCCCTCTATTATTTTAAAATAAAAGGCTGGTAAGTCCTGTTAGGGAAAGGAAAAGATCAACCCCCATCATTACCATCTGCACAAAACTGGTCCTGTACACACAACTTTTCTTTTTTTTCTGTACCTCTAAGATGTACACTCAGTTGTTGCTGACATTTGTAACATCCATCTCTTCAATAAGCACCTGATATGACTCTACTGGTGTCTGTAACACAAAACCCAAAGAATCTTTCTCTTTGAGCTTGGTTGCTAATAAGATTGGTTGCTTCTGCTCAGTGTGTGTGTGTGTCTTTATGAAGATATACTCACTTTAAGATCACAGGATAATTTAGGTCAGAAGGAGCATCAGAATATCTCTGTGTTAACCTCCTGCCAAAGACACAGCTTTTTGGTCAACACCAGTTTGCTCACGGCTTTACCCATTTGGGTCTTGAAAACTTCCAAGGATAGGCTGGAGACTATACAATATCTCTGGCAATCACCTAATGACTGACTGACCATTCTTGTGAGGAAAGAGTTCTCTTTACACCCAGTCTGAATATCTCATTTTAACTTATGCCTATGTCTCTCAGCCTACCATCATGCACCACACTAATGAGCCTGGCTCCATCCTCTTGCTAATTTCCCAGTAGGTACTGATAATCAGGTCCACCCCAAAGCTGTCTTTTCTCCAGGCTGGTCAAGGCCAGCTCCCTCAGCATCTCATTGAGCAAGTGCTGCCGGTACCAACTACCTTGGTGGTATTAAGACATTTGAGTTCTATTATGTATTTTTTTCCCCACATCTGAGGTACCAAAACTAGGGACAGTATTCCAGATGTGGTCTAATGAGTGCTGAGCAGGGGAAGATAATCATTTTCCTCAGTCTTTTAGCTCTCTACTGCTCTTAATACATCCCAGGATGGTGCTGATCTTTCAGCTACTAGGTATCTATACTGATTCATGCTCAGCTTGCTCTTTGCCAACATCCCCAGGTCCTTATCAGAGCTGCTCCCCAGTCAGACAACCCCAGTGTCCATCACTAGGGAATCTTCCTTTCTGAGTGTAGGGCTTAGCATTTCCTGAAGTTTCTCTTGGCCAAGTCCTTCAACTCATCCAGGTTCCTATGAATTGCTATCCTATCCTTACACATATCCTTTGTTCCCCCCAATTTATATTATCTGCAATTTTGATGAGAGAACAGTCCATCCTCTATAACATTAATAAAGCTGTTAACATTGTAGGTCCCAGCATATTCTTATATTCCAGAAGAAATAAAGAAAATCATATGCTACCCAGGAGTGGCAAATGGAAGGCCAGAGTAAAAGGCAAAAACAATTACCAATTAGTGAAGATCTAGCATGAATATAGCAGAGAAGTTTCCCTGAGTACTTATGCATCTCAGATATCAGAGGGAGGAAGATAGCAGGAAGATACTCGTTTATCTGGAAATGTGAAGGGACCACATGGTACTATTTTAAAGAGAAGAATATGCTACAAGAAATATAGTGTCTGAAATGGAGGTAAAAACAATTAAGAAGACAATAACAAAAACCCACAAAGAAAAGGCTTATTTTACCTGTACCTTTTCGATTTCACTGGAACATAAAGAGCAGAAAATATTTAACATTACACTTCTATTACAGGAAAAAAAAAATAAAGTAACAACAACAACAAAAACCTAGAAACTTACTGGCTAAGAAGACATTGCCATTTAGTTCTGCCACAACCAAGAAAATATCTTCTTGCTCATATGCTACAGACAAAAAGGTTCCAGATTTCAACTTTAGCAATTTTGCTAAGACTTCATAAGATATTTTAAAATTTATACAAAGATTGCAGATCTGAGAGCTTTTTATTTGGAGAAAAAGATTTTAATGAACTAAAATTGAGAAGTGTGGCTGTAAGCAGTCACAAGAAATATCAGATGGAGATTAGGAGTGACTGAAGGTGGAATAAGAAACGAGAAAAAGCCACAGATATGAAGACAAACGATTTCTTGGAATGAAATCCAGATCTCATTTAAGTCAACAGCAAAATTCCCCTTGACTTCATTAGGGCCAAGATTTCACTTGTGAAGTTTACTCACACCAGATGTAAGTGAAACATACAATGCATCTGACAGAATGCTTGTGGAGAAGAAGGAATAACCAAAGGTGACACACATTTTGAAACACGTATTTTTCTTCCAGACAAATGAGGTGGAATAACAAGTATATATAAGGCCACTAATTCTACTTGCCCTTTGAGGGTTCTGAGTGCAATACAACAATAAACAAGTAGATCTGATTGATATATTTTTACTAGCAAATTCCCATGAGATACCTCAAAAATCTAACTCTTACTAAAATTAGAGGTAAAATTCTGCCAATAATAAAAAGATAAAAGTAGAACAAAAGATTATTTCACATGGAAGTAAGTTAACAGTGAGAATTCTCTAAGATCCTACATTTGATTTATGCTTTTAATATAATTATTAATATAAAAGAATAAACAGAAGTAACAAAATAATGTATCAGTCATAGCTAAAAGTAACTGTGAGAAAACTAAGAAAGTAGACAATCCATGGCAGATCAATCTATTGTTGACAAATACAATTAAAAATATACTACCTATATGTATCTATTTACTGTAAGTGCTCAGGAAATGTGTTGCTAGGAATTCTTCAGTGACACCTCTTCTGAAGAAGTCCAAAGCCAGTATGTCATAGAACAGCTCGAGTTGGAAGGGACCTCAAAGATCATCTAGTTCCAACCCCCCTGTCATAGATGGCACATTAGACCAGATTACTCGGGGCCTCATCTAACCTCGTCTTGAACACCTCCAGGGATGGGGCATCCACAACCTCTCTGGGCAACCTGTTCCACCCTCTGAGTGAAAAATTTCCTCCGAACCTCTAATCTAAATTTCCCCTTTTAATTAAAACCATTCCCCCTTGTCCTGTCATTATCTGATTGGTCAGAGTCACTCTCCATCTTTTTTACAAATCCTCTTTAAGTACTGAATGAAACATGTTTATATAGTTATACCAGGTAGCATACTTCAACTAGTATATTTCAAGGTAGTTGATTACCTCTTAGATATTAATCATCTCAAAAGCAAGAAAGAACAACAAAAGCGACCTATGGCATGGTATACATTTCTGTAGAAGGAAACATTAAATAAGAGTGCTTTGAGATGATTTGACTTATCTGCCACTAAAATCAACACAGAAAAATCAACAGCTTGGAAACATGAGTTAAAGTGATATATTAGAAATATAGAAATAGGTAAAATACAGAATAAAAGCAAATGTTCACACTTTATCCTTACACACAATTAAGGGTCAACTGATTTAATATGGCATCTTTCATTATCACTTTATCACTACAGTTATCTCACTACTAATTTCTTCTCATGATAAAAAAAAAAAAAGCACAAGGCTACCACTAAAAAAAAAAAAATCAGAATCCTCAGTAAGTTATACAACTCATTGGGACAATATTATTTAATAGAATTAAAATATATAAGCATTTAAGAATTCTGACATGCCATTTACCATTACTCTATAGGAAAATATTCTAACAGATACTGACCCTCATACCACAGAAACAAACCGGCCATTAATTCACAGAGATTATAAGCAAACTTCTCCTTTTTCCTTTCTATAACATAGCACGTCCCAACTCAGGGGCGATTTTGTGCTGCTTATCTACAAAACACACGGATAAATTTGTTCCTAAAATGGTTGTAGATAGTGTTCTGGCACATCTTTCTCTATCAGGTTGGTTCTGCACAACCACATTAAAACGCATACTGGTTCACTTAAATTAGAGACATAAAATTTGTGGTTTCTAAGCAAAATTAAAGAAAAATATTGGTGGCCAATGAGAGTGAAAAGGCAAACGTAAAACAAGCTTTTGAAGAATTTCAGCTTTATAATAATGAATCAGATTTGAAAAAAAGTTGAAACGCAAAGCCTCAAATGACCTCACACTTCCTTTAAAAAATTAGCATTGTAAAAATAAATTTGTATAGAATAAAGAACTTAAGTAACTGATAGATTTGTTAATTTCCACATGATAACTTTCCTTTAAGGGAAAAAAAAAAGAAGCTGACAACAACGACAAAAAAGATAACTGATTAAAAACTGTTAATTAAATTGATAATAAATTAATTAGGTCTTTAAAAATAATGAAAATAAAAATAAAATAACATATATATTTAAACTTGACAAGAAAATGCCAAGGTTTATGGTATGCCAGGTATCCCAATAGGGATACCTGATCTGCACAGATATATTATCAGCTATGAATGCTAATTAAAAAAATAATCATATGAAATCTTTGTTTTTCCTGCAGTGAAAGAGAGGATCTTACTGGAAAACTGATATTAGCAATATGTTTTCTTTCAATTTCAAATGCAACTCAAAACTCATGCACAATTAGCCCTTTCTGGATCAGAATATTTAGGAATCAAGGTCTGATTAAGAAGATGACATTAATATATACTTTCTGATTCTAATGACTGTGACCAAAATTCTCAGCTTTGACTTTAGCTTGCTTCCTTTGGTGCCTAAATAAATGCATCTTCTCTGTAATAGAACCACAAAAAGTAGAAACTTGACTAGAATTTACCTTAAGGCACAGGCCTCTAATGTCTTTCAAGAACTCCACTGCATGCGGTTCAAACGTCAAAAGTTAACATGCTAAACAAAGAAAAGGATTAGGAAGAAAGAACATAGAAAATTTTAAGATAAAATTGAAAGGAAAATGATGATATATTAGAAATGTGAGTGTTTGAATTTTTGGGGAGTTGAACAACAATCCAAAAAGAGCAGGCTTGAAAACAACAAATTGTAACAAATTGTAAGAAAAGAGGTTACATATCTGCCATGTTCTGTAGTATCTAATGGTTGTGAAGTTTTAAGTTTTTATGTAAAGGATACAATTTTTACCAGCAACAACTAAATATCTGTTATTCACAGATTAGAGCAGGCAAGTGTTCTCTGTGCAAAATCTGGAGGGCTATTCAGTTAATCATGAAAAGAATTTGAACTGTACTTTATATATATATAAAGATCTTAATATACATATAGCCTATATAAAACTTCCAAAACATTTTTGTGGGTTTTTATAAGCTAAACAATGTTTTTCCACAGTGCAATCTGAAAACTTTGTTATGAAGCAACAACAAGGGAGTAAGTAGCATTACACTTGTATCTAGGCCCGGTACCATTTACTTTATGGACAGTGTTCATCAAAAATCTTAATTCACAGGTATGCTTGATGATAATTCTTTCAGCGGGGCGTTACCAGAATGATTTCTTCTCATATATTAAGTTTCTTGAAGATTTTTTTTGTTTCCTTCAGTGTTTAAGAGATACGACTTGAACTGAAACTAGCTTTGCCTTCCAGGACAACTCTGGAGAATGGCCATCTCTTCAGCTTTTTTTTTTTTTCAGCTTTTTGCTTTTTGTAAAATAACTTATGACAGCATTTAACAAGTACATCTGCATGTCACACTCAGCAGGGACAAATGGGTCCAACTTACCTGTGTAGGACTGTCTTCACTGCCCTAGCTGACATTTCTCACGTTAGTTCAATCTTATGCTCACTATATATTTTTCTGTAAGGCCAAGGTTCATTCAATCTTAAAACTAGGAGTGCTTAAGGATACTTAAGTATGACAGCTCTTCCAAATTACAAAGTAAATGGACTCAGTCAGTCTCAGACAGCCTCTACTAAGAAATGGCATACCTGAAAAAAACCTTACTTTTCACATATATCATAAAAATAAAATAAAAGATTGGAAGACCTCAAGAGGTCATGTTGTCTTTTCATTCCCTTCCTGTAGCCCAAAACAGAATCATTTATACCTAAAACACTTCTCACAGATGCTTCTCTGATTTATTCTCAGAAGCTTATAGTATCAGTCTCCCTGTGCTAGTATGTATATTAGCACTTCTCTATCCTACAGTCAGAAAGGTTTATATTTCTTTTTCTGGTGGCTAGCCTGCATCTTCCTTGCTGAAATGTTAATCAATTACTTCTTGCCCTACTCCTAACAGAAAAGTTCATTCCCATCTTTCCTACAACAGCTTTCTGAAGACTTATTTCCCCATTCAGTTTCTCTCTTCTCAACTAATAAACCTATTTATAGTTCCTCCTTGGTCTTCAGCAAAGGCCAATCTCTCTACTAAATTAGCACAGCCAAGGAGTGGGGAGAATAGTATACAGATAGATGGCATGGATTGCCCACTGGTCTCATCATTTCTTGAAGAACAAAGCTAGGCTGAGAACACAAATAAGAATCAAGATGATGTGGCCAAGACATCATCTTAAGAGCCTGATGCCTCACTTGCCCCCATGTCTCTGCTGAGATTTGCCACTGTTACAGCCTTCTTCTGACAGTCTATCTATATCCTTTTAGAGTCATGTGAGAATCAGGATCTACACTGACTGGTCACCCTGATTATAAGAAATGAGTTTTCATTGATTATTTTTATTCCCAAGGTTGGTTATTTTTGTTTGGGTGTTTTTGATTGTTTTTAATGTATCTATTGTGCCTTTTTTGATGTTCGTTGTCCACAGAGGTCCCTTTGTGGTCTTATCAAAGGAACTGGGTGGAGGGTAGAGATTACTTTTACACACAACATTCCTTTTAAGTATGCTTTCATAACCACATACCTTTATCATCATACATTCAGCTGGTCATCAGCTACAGTTTTAAGAGTCTTAAGAATGACTGCTATACCAGTCATCACCACCTCATAACTACACTAGTGATTGTTCTTACGTGTAATGCTTCAAGCTTATTTTATTTTTTTTTCCAGAGCATTTCACCACATTTCTAACAACACGTGAATACTAATCACACCTCCCATTTTTATGCAATTACAAATTTAAGATTTGGATATGAAGAGCAACACATCTGATGAATACGTTATATCCACATGGCCTCAGCAGGAAAACACAAATAAATTCTGCCTGCAAACCAAGCTGATTAGGAGATACCCGAGTTATCAAGGGGCCTATATTAATATATCCTCCCTCTTACCTGTGCTTACTTTGGCCTATGCTTAATGCAGAATTCTGCCTCACAGAGGAGTACGTTCCAGCCTAAAGTAGTATATACAGTGCAATACATTGTTCATTACTACATCTATAAATATCTAATTACAAAATAAAATTATATTTTAAATTGTATTTCTAGCAAGTCCAGGTGGATAGAAAAACAACAATTTCTTTAATGACAACAAGAACAAAACAACCTTCATAGTAACAGACCAAACACTACTTGATGGGTGCTCATCTGAAGGCAATTTCACTGTTACCAGTCATGGTTTCACTATAAGTACATGAAACCAAAAGGTCAGTCTAATGCCAACTGGCATTGTGTCAGACTTCTCTAAACAAAGCAAGATGCTATTTGAAATGAGGATAGTGGTGTAAGAGCAGTGTAGGTAATATACAGCTTCTATTCAAACTGTATCTGAAGATGTTTTTCAAAAATTAAACAATTCAATTACTACCTGAAGACTGCAAGAGATGGAGCAGGGATTTGAAAATCCTTTTTGTTTTGCCTTTGTACAGACCTTACTACAACAGCATCCCCACCCTATCTTTTAATATTGTACTGTAAAAATAAGCTACAATAGTCAAGCTAAATTTAGCTAAAATGATTTTCCCTATAAAGACAGGAAGAAGAAACATTATATGCAACTATGTCTGGAATACTTCATACAACTCAGTTACCACCTGTATATGAAAATAAATCCAAACAGTAGTTTTACCAAACAGCCCGCAGAAAGATAACGAGAACGAACAGCCTACCGTATCAGAAAAAGCCTGCATGGCATACCAAAATGAAGACTCAAAGCTCAGTGTGCTCACTATAACACACTTAAATAAACAGCAAGAGTGAGAAAGACTATATAAGATAGAACATATACCAGTAAAACTAAATGAGAATATATTTGGAAATCGAAATATGGCTTACCATGAAAGGAATGAAGTTCTGTAATGGCTTTCAGATTTGAGATGAACTACCATAAATTTAGGAAGTTGTATGACATGGTTGCACACAACATGAGTCTTATTTCCTGTTTTCTTAGAACAGGAGAAGATAAAAGCTCAGAGAACATTTTTCAGCTGTGTTGACTGATAATGCCAAATTTGCAAGGAAACAAGAGAAGGGGGGGATATAGGGAATGAATAAAAAAGTTGGGGGAAGCCCTTAATTACTAAGAGTACTATTACCATAACATAATACTGCATCAAAGAAACATTTCCCCTTATTCATCTCAACCACAAGCTTACGGATGTCTTTGAAAAGGGTTAGTGAGAGGCAATGATCATACAAAGGCTGTGTAACATCATTAAACTGCTATTAATAGATACAGTGGAACAAATGAACTTGATAAGTCTGTGTAAAAGAGGAATACTACTGGGTTTGTTTGGCCTAATTTAAGAAATACATTAAATATTGCTATTTAGTTGGAGAAAACAATTGGAAGGCCTGAAGAATACTACAACTATAACCCTCTGAGAAATTGTATAAGGGTTAGTGTTATACATATGCATTCCCAGCAGTGTTTTAAATCTCAGACTGCTGTTAGATGCCAAAAATCACATTTTCCCAACTGATCTTTGCCAGGACACTGTGAATACTGATTTTGTATATGGACTTTACTAGGTATAATCATACCCTTAGTTATCTTGAGATTTGATTATTTTAATGGGCTCTACACAGGGGATTTCACACTGAGATGGTCTTTCTATAAACTCTTAAAAAAAAAAAAAAAAAGATTGTATTAAAAATTTTAGTCTTAAAGATCTTAAGAGTTTTCTACAAATGCTAAGGACTAAATAATTGTCAAATAATAATCCTTACCCAGCATGATGTCCTAGATTTTTCAGTGAATCTCTGCTTGAATGTATGGATCATTATATAAAACCCTATCAAACTACTGGTATAAACATTCCCAATTGGCTATAATTGTATGTTTTTATTTGGCTGTTTACATGATACTTAAGTGTAATGACACATTTTGGACATGTACCAAAAAAAATTATTTAGAGGGTCTACTTTTAAAAAATTTGGCTTATTACAGTTATTCTAAATCCAAATGCAAAGTAGATAAAATTGAAAACTATGCACACGGTTTTAGAAATACACTGTTAATGGCAATACCATCTCAGCTTTTGTGTTGTACTTCAGCGGAAATTTCTTATGAACTAAATTTAAGTTCACAACCGTATCAGTGACAGATTTAGGTGCACAACTGTACAGCTTCAAACATTTTTAACATCTGTAGCAATATTTAAGATACAGCCTTTTCTTATACATACTTGTTATGTGAAAAGCATAAATACCTTGTCCCTCCACGCACTGAAAATTCATGACAGCAGGGCCACAAAGTTTTCAGCAATACAGCTTCCAAGAAGAGTCTGTGAAACCCCACAGGAACCTAGAAACTTCTACAAACCAAGCTTTGGGGATCTGACACTTTTCAGCTGAAGGCACTGTATCTCTGGAGTGATCTTTTTGTCAAGAGCATTGGGAATGAACTGCAAAAGCGCAACAATTGGGGTTGGAATAATATAAAGAAGAAATAGCAACTACTGATCCAAAGTAAGACATGTAACATTTAAGAAGCTAAAGAGGAAATGATAAAGGACTGGAACATCAGTCTTGAAAGATAAGAGAATTGATGAACCAAAGCAAAATGTAGAGGAAAAATTGATTGAAAAGTAAATTAATGCAAAACCAAAAAATAGGAGAATATAAATATTTATGAAAATGTTCATGTGAAAAGCTATGTCAATTGGAATTACGGAAAATATTCCTATTAATCAGAATATCTTAACTTATTTTTCCATTAGGACCTACATACAATTGGCTCTGTACAAATAACAGGAGGCACAGACAACTCAGGAGTTCACTGTCTTATGATCTATAAAATCAGTAAAGATTAAAAAAATGGTAAGAAAACAATATGAGAAAGTGTTGAATTGCTGGACTTGCCTGTCACTTTCACTTGCTTTGAAGTGCTAGGCAAAGCCAAAATTATTCCACTGCTTATTCTCATAATGGAATTTCTTTCACTGGGACGAAAGCTGTAACCTTTATGATCCTATGCTTCTTAGCTCTTACTCTTTCCACTTAAAAAAATAATAAAAAAAATCAGTTGTTGCAAAGTCTTTGTCCATTATCTTCCTTAAGATTTATAAATAAATAAAAAATGTGTGTAATTAAGCAGGTTGTGAAATGTCATGTGATTAAGCGAAGCCTTTTTGATGAACAAGGATACTCAGAAACACTGCAATCGCTGCTACATTCGTTGGCTCAATTACATGCTTCTCACCTATTTAATAATGCTTATATTCCTGTTAACTGATGTGTTTTGAGAGTTTATTTTCCTCTACTTCTTATGTAAGTCAAGTCTTATACAATGAAGAAGAGATTTGGATCATACTGGTTTCCTAGAACATAACAAACCTCCAAAGTAAATGCAAAGAGATCATGAAATGGGACAATGTAACGACACCGCTCCTTTCTCCCCTCTCCATCCCCCCCACTCCCCCCCCCCCCCAAAAAAAAAAAAGACAAGAAAGAAGGAAAGACAGAGGACTAGAACATTATGAAGTTAAAGAAACAAGGGAATGAAAGGGATTAAAACTGGAATGATAGGTAACCTACTGTAAGTGGTGTGAAAGCTTAACAGTAGGGGACTGGAATAATCAGATATGGGAACAACCTGACAATGGAATGCTTTCAAACTGAAGGACCTCAAAAGTAAATGATCTTAGAGTAGAATAACCATATTTGCCTCTGGGAATAAAATTTAATGATAAAAAAGTTTGAATAAAAATAACAAGTTTGATGATTATGCAGATAGAACTGCAAAGAAAAATGATCCGGTCAGGGCAGGAGTGGAAAAGGTAAAGGAGGAAGGTTGGGAACGACAGCAGAATAAAAAAGAAAAGGTGACTGAAACCACAGATGGCTGGAACTCATCTCTTCAGAGACAGAATTGAAGATGAAGGATGACACGGGATAAATTCATTTTTCTCATTCATCTCAGATTGACTATTACTCTTGTTTATTTGGATGATTTATTTATTCTTTCTCACAAGAACCTGACATAACATTTTCTAAAAACAGCTTTAAAGATCATGGGATGTATGTGTGTACTGACATTTGGCTTCAAATATTTCCAGTCTTACAGAGCTCACTCAGTAACATAATACAATCATATAAGATGAGGTTATATGAACTCATTTTGCCAAGTGATTTTTTCAAGACTTTTGCTTTTCATTGTACTTTTAAAAAAGCAACCAACAATTATAATTCTAGAAATAAAATGAAATCCATTACCTTCAGGATTCTGGATTTGCTGTTAAGAACTAGATTATTTTTATAATTCAATTAAGAATATATGAGATAGACGCATTGTCATTAGTCTACGCTCTCATACAGCATGAGCAGCACGAAAAACATGACAACAGCGTTATTCCACAAAACCTCACCAGGATATTTAACGTCCCTCTCTCCTTCGTTAATTCCTCTTATTAAATGAGCTGCAGTGAATTGTAACAGAATGACATAACCACCTTATTGTTTCCTATGTTGAGACTACATTTTTTTCAGTCTACAATTTCCCATGTTTTCTCATAACTATTTTTTTTTCCTGCCATCAGCAGTTTACTTTTTTTTTTTTCACCAAATTTATATAGTTAAGTAAAAAGGAATTCCATGTGATGCATTTGCCAAAACATGAACAGATGGATAACAGATGCTTAAGTGCTCTGGTAGTGCCCTATAACTCTGGTCCATGCCAATTGCTTTAAAAAAATGAAGACACAGTCTTAAATATTGATTTCAATAAAAAGAGAAATTGTTCAGCACTGATTGTTGACAATTGCTATTAGAGGAAATTGGAATTTTGAACAGTACATGTCCACAATAAGCAAATCGTTTCTTCATTGAAGATTGATCCCTCAGTGAAGAATGGAGCACTTGATGTCCACATCAACCTACCAGAAACTGGATTTGAAGAATAATCACAGACAGAACTTTGACTTCTTTTGAAACACAGAAATTAAATCTAGGATTTGAGATCCCACCAGTAATATGCTGCATATGGGATCATGGAATTATCTTTCATCAAACTAGAAATAGAAACTGGGAAGCATGCAGCATAACATTTCTGATGCTTTACATTGACCCACAAGATATTCTAGCTACCAAGCCATAGTTATACTGATCACCTAAAAGTTACCTCAGTATTTAAGTGTTCAAGAAATATAAGAAGTAGAGCAGATCATATATCATTAACAAAGGCAAGAACTGGAAAGCTTTTAAAGTGCCACTGCCCTAAATACACTGTGGGATTCACTACACTTAACCATTTGAATGTTAACATTTAGTTGAATTTATATTCCTACTGTTTTTCTCTAGTCAATTATCAGGGACTATTTTCTAAGTAAGCAGATTCACCCACCTATGTTAGACATCCAAACACAGATGGGTAAGTTGATTACTGTAATTGCTCTCACTACACTGAGTTTGAAAATCAAATATGAAGAACCAGGTCCAAATCCAAAGATTGGAACAACTTTCTTCTCTTTCTGACCGCAAGTAGCTAAGGTATTACACAGTAATAGAAAATCTCTTTGATTTGTTCTCGTGTTTAAAGCGCAGATATACTGACTACTGAACATGCAAATGCAATTTTTATTATGCATACCAAATTTAATTTATCAAACTAAAAATATAAACATACCAAAATAAGAAATTTCCACTTGTATATATTTATCTGATAAAACTAAATTCAATATTCAATATAGAATTCAATTCTAACAACTATTACATATAACTTACATAGGTACTTGGCTTTCACTCTGCCACTAGGACTCTTTGTATTTCTTGCTGATGGTCTAATACCAAATATTTACCCCTGGGATCTTGATCTAGAATCTAGACCCTGCTCTTTCCCAGATAAATGCTCTGATCCCTAAATTGCACCACATCCTATTGCCTCTTCCCCTAATATCATCTCTATCATTCCTGGCAACATGGCAGACAGTAACTGGCATATTCCATAAAAGGCATATTCCATAAAAGGCATATTCCTGGTGTTACAACTAGTATGCTTTCCTGGGAATCAGGAGACACAGGTTAAACCTACTTGGAGACTAATAGAGCCACCTACTTTATAGGTGAATGCACTAATTATCACAACCAAGAACACCGCTCCAGCAGTGAAACAGAAAGACTTCCTGGGAGAACCGTTTGGGGAGGATACAAGTAGCTACTTGTGGCAGCAAAATACAAGTTATTTTCACTATTATTCACTAGTATTAACTATTTTTGATTTCAAGATTAAATCAGGATTATGTAATCTGTGTAGGAAATGTAAAGTCTAAGATCTCTTCATTTTTTGCTACATTCCCTATTTATTTTATTTCTGTTGTGCTTTCCCTATGTTATTTTCCCATTTTAAGTAACAGTACCTTAGCAAAAACAGGGGGCACTGCAAAACATGATCACGGAAGCAGGAAGAGGTCTCTTTTTTTCTTGCTCCTCTGCCTCCTGCCTCTCCCTTCCATGACTTTTCAGAATTCCTTGCAGACCGCATTCTCTTTTTCATATTCTCTTATATTCATATTTCCATGCTCTTTAAGTATTGTAAAGGCAAACATTTAGCAAGTGAGTAGCACACCAGACAGAGTATGCATCTTTTGGTTGACAGTTCACAGCCTCATAGAAGACCAGTAATCTTGCACTATATTTGGTGTAAGGCTTGAAAAAGCATAACCTCTTTCTCCAGTGGTATCTTGGCACATTTACACTCTGTTACTTCAATGGAGAACTAATAAACATGTAGACAGTTTCAAAACAGTAACCACAAAAAGTCCTGAAATGGCCAGTTTTTGCAAACAACGTATAGAAATGAGAGAGGAAGGCTAAAGCGCAAGTTGGGGTGTAACTCAAGGGTTTTGTTTGTTTTTATAGGCAAGAATTGCTACAATATGTAGCTATAAACATAGCTATAAATGTAGCCATATCTACATAATCATATGCACAGACATCTCAGTTTATCCAGCTGAATGCCAGACAGTACACAGGATATGTAAACATCTCTGCCAAACACTTACAAAACAACTTTGATAACAAGTGTCATTCTTTCCTGTAAAGTAGCTGTTTTTAACACACATGATCTAACTCTTGTTTGCTCTTTAAAGTTTTATTGTCATGGCATTTTATACAGGAAGAGAGCATTAGCATACTCAGGAGAACTGCTAAAAGTAAAAGGCCTCAAGCTACCCACTGCATGGTTGATAGCATAAAGCATGGGATATAAAAACTTTTGTCTGATTGCTCACTTTACTTGTTTTAGAGTAGTGTTACTCTCAAGAGCATATATTCATGTTCTTTCTACTTCAAGTTTTATTACTTCTTTTGTATTATTTAATACATCTAAAGACACTTCCAAAAGACAAATTTTTCCATTTTGAAAAAGTAATGGTTTGGAACATGATAAAATACATTCATGTTCACAGTGTATTATTTTCAAAGGCAAGTAGAATAAATGTGCAATAAAACAATTAAATGCATGACAATAAACATTTCTATTTGATCATAGATATATTAACATGCCAAACATAAGAAAAACTCTGTAATACATTTCCCCTAAAAAAGGTCAGATCCAAATGGATTCTCCACACACCAGAGCATAAGTAAAAAGAGAATTTGGTCTCAATTACCATTACTGCTAAATATCCCACTCCAGAAATTAAAATTAACATTCAAAATGTGACAGAGAAAATTGAATTTAAAAAAGGCAAATTGGATCATCTACTTTAAATACAGAAAACACTACAACCATAATTGTATATACACATTAAAAATCATCCTACAGTAAACTTAAAACTAAGTCTACTTAGATATCACACTGCTAATTATTATATAAATAACCTGGGAAACAATACCTCCAAGATACATGTTTCACTATTTAGTAAACAAGAAAGTGCCACATTTGACACCACTGATTAAGGCCAGGCATTTCTAAAGCTTCAGACACATTTCTGAAATCCACAATACATCAATTTTTAATACTTCCACTCTCTCAGCTCCATTAAAAAGATGGTAGGGGAAAGATTTTAGAGTAATTAATGATATAGTTAGCTGCTAAATATTAATAGGAATCGTAGTCTTGCATAAAATATAACATATAAACCTTGCCAATACAGACGCACCAGTAATTAAACTTGAATATGTAATTACGCTGATTTATAAGACAGGCAAAAAGTTACACTTTACTGGCTTCTATGTAAACTGTGGGCAACAGTTAAACTTTGCATTTTACGGTTTATGTAAATGGGCAATATCTCCACTACAGTTCATAAATGGTTTAGAGACTCAGTTAAAATTACAACTAATGCCAACATGCACGTTCTACTATCAGCGCTTGCAAGTAAGTTGAAGAGGTTTGAAGAAAAAAAGCTTAAAACCAATCTTGCTACACAGTAAATGAAGACGTATCTATTTAAATGTTTTAATACAAATATAAATATGTTTCAAATATATAGTTCCAGGTGTTTCACTTACCTATGTTTCAAAGCACTTTCGAGTAATATTGGTTCTTAGACTAAGGCATTTTTTTCTTGAAAGTATGCTAACTGCACTTACATGTGAGGCTGAGGAGAGCAGCCCGGACTGCTATTTCCATTACTGTCAATGTGATCCAGCGAACCATTGAGATCTTCATGGACTGCCTGCAGTAAGCCACTGGATGCGTTATTTATCAATCCTGGGTTACTAAGCAATGGTAAACTACTCTCTGCCAGTGCAGCCTAGCGAAATGAAGAATAAAAATAAAATGCTCAGTCCTCACACATACAAACCACTTGTAAATGTTCATACACATACAAATGTACACACATAAAGCATTTTGGGTAGTTGTAGAGATGGTCAGAAGGACTTTGTTCATTTTCCTTTTTTTTTTCCCCCCCACATTCAGGCTATAACAGCCTCTCTATTTCTGGTTTACTATTTCTCTTACATACATTTCATTATTTTCCATTATTATTCCATGTCCCGATATTCTTAGTACTTTTTAGTTTTACATCATTTTTTGACTTAAAACTACACTTAACCCCTATGCCCTTCCACACAATGTATGGCTCCTTTATAATGCAGGCAGCTGCTATACTTTAAAAAATGACCAGAACTTAACTCAAAATAAAAAAGTCCTGACATTTGCCTCTTCTGCATAAAAATTATATATTATAATTAAACTTTAAAGTTTTTGCCATGAGCACCATGTTCCCCAACACTGTGATGTGAAATCATTTATGACAGCTTGGATAAATATTAATGCATATCCACATGCATTTGCAAGAGCTTCTATCAATCTAACATTTGCAGCAAAACTGAGTGTTCCAGATTTTGCCACAGGGTGTCCTTCTTGCTTCTTCACATCAAAAGTAGCATGAATAAGAACAAGTACTTCTTGCAGTGCTAGGTAATACAACTTACTTGGGTGATAAACCCAACTATTTAGGATGACCATAATGTTCACATAAACATAAAAATAAGCTACTCTATACAATAATATAACAAGAAATAAAATACTTCACATGTAATAACATAATAAATGTGTGAATTATTTTTTTTATTTTTTTTACCTGCAAGCTTGCATTAAGAGCTGCTCCATAGCCTAAGCTGGTGGGTATGTTTTTCACTAACGTTGGGCTTCTGAAAATAAACGATTTTTCAAAGTTTAAAAAACAGGCAGACATCCTGGCTGGCTCACTGGGTTAATGGACTGATGTTTCAGCTCAGAGGACCAGAGTTTGAAAAGGAAAAATGAAATGAAGTTGGAGGTGAAGGGGCTCAACCCACCAGAGCACAGTGATTTACTCCTATCAGAAAAGCAAGTGGTTTGCTGTAATTAGACCCACGTGGAAATATGCTCTGAGAGCAGGGCCGTGGTGACTTGTAAAGGTTCTGATCTCACTGAAAGAATTTGACAGAGATAGCTTTAAACTTTGTACAACACCTGCCATGTCACTTTTTTTTTTTTTGAGTTAACAGTGATAAATGTTTGAATAGATGATAAGACAAGATGTTAATTCTTACTTCCATGAAACTATGAGGGCATAACAACATACAAATAACTGTAAATGAACAATACAGTGGATCAATTAGCTTCCCAGAAAATTAAACACACTGTATTTAAAATGGATTAGAAATACTGTATCCTGTATTGAAAATTGTATTTTCAATAAAATGAAGGTCTAGTATGATTCCAGAGGTTAGCTGAATGGCTGTTTACAAACAGATCCATTACAGAAATAAAATACTTCTCTGTTAAGAGAAACCTCCAGCCTTCCTCCCTGTACCTTTGGTATTCTGAATGGTTTTATCAAAACTAATTATACACTCTAAAGGAATAAAAAGCATCCACAGAACCAGTCATACTGACATGGGATTAATTTGAAAGTAGGGCAGCAAGCATGCCAAAGGTCCTTCTGTGAAGGCTTCTCATGAATACTACCCTCATCAAGAAGATATTTTTGAGGTCAGTACTGCAGTGTATGATACCTATATTCCAAAATGACCTTGAACGACTCCCTACTTCTGTCAAAGGTTTACAGTAAAAACAAGCTTGTATGAAACTCCAACACATGGGTAACATATGTACACAGGACAATTTTTAATATATAGTAGAAGAACTTATGGTAGATGGAATTAAAATGACAAACATATGGTGAAATACACTGAAAAAAAAAAAAAAAAGAAAGACATTATCACTTTCTCTGTAGCAAACTATATGAGAAAGTCAGACAGGCAAGGAATGTACAGAAAACAGCATTTACCATAAAAAATGAAATAACCGTTAGCTAACTGAAGAGAACG
>NC_092587.1:27555000-27557500 GCF_047663525.1 Anas platyrhynchos
AATTAGAAAACTATATCAGAGGCAAAATTATTCTTTCACTTGTCATTTTGAGAGAGGGAATTCATTCCATTCAAGAGGCAGGTTAAAAAGAGGGGAAGCAGATACTAATCTGCTTATGTCATGTAAATAAATGTTCCTTGTGCTATCTGTAAGGAACTGAGCGAGGCATCTTTAAACTGCCAGCAAAGAAGTTACCTTCCAAGTTGCTGCATTACGCCTGAAGTAAGCAAATGTCCGTGTAAACCAGCTGTAAATTTCATTAAGTGTTAACTGCCTGTCACTTGATTCCATGATAGCCTGAAATGAGACAAGATACATAGTGACATAAAATAATGGTTTACTAACTAGGCTGGATGACACTTTCTCAACCAAGCCTTACTTTAAGCATTAATGAATTTTAATTTAATCAAGCAAACTTAATTTTCTCTCTACTTACCTGCCTTATGAGAGTTGCATAAGTAAATGGAGGTCTGACATCTGCATTTTTATAAAATTCATAGTTTGGGGCAATTTCTATAAGAGAAAACCATAAAAACTGGACATTAATCTTATGGGTAGTCTGCATTGTACAGTACAATTGCTGACATTGCTCACTATGTGTTCACAATTCTGAAAGGAACTGTTTACTCAGGAACACACAAAAGGCCACAGACAATCAAATTATACCAAAGTCTTTTCTGTGCTCCTTGATGTAAAAGTGCAAATGAAGCATACCCCAGTCAGCTGTTCGATGTACATAAACAGCATACACCCAGCATGCCTCCAGCAGCAAGACCCTTTTAAAACTTGCAATCTGATTTTTTTTTTTTTATGTGGCTGTACAATGCCAGTCAACCACCTCCTTCCCTGCCCTCTTTTTTCCCCCCCATCTAAAATATTCCTTCGTGGGATTTTTTCTCTAGTTAACAGAGAAGTGAAGTGGTACACTAACACACATATACAGAATGAAATACGGTTAGCACAGCCTAATGACAGCTAAGGCACTGCATACTGTCACTACTACCAAACCTTTTCACGTTTCCACTGTTAACATTTTACATTACATGAAGACTGTTTCAGACCTTCTTTTATTTTTCATTATAATCAGTTACAAAGGGAATTAGAGATTGAAATTATATATATATAAGTTATCAGTTATCAACACCTCTTTGACATCTACAACTTGCCTCCACAACATATTTGTTATTGTGTAAGTTTAAGGAAAATTAAAATATTGAATCCAAAGTACCCTACCTGATGACATGGGAATGTTGTATTTGTCTGAATGCCGTCTTCGAATGGCTCCCACATTAGGTACACTGGCTGGGGTGATTACGGAGGGTCCCTGGGTAATTGGGGTGACGGGGGCTGTTGGTGTTGTGGGAGTTTGAGGTAAGCTCTGTGGGGATGTCTCCAACATGTTCTTAGACATGGTGACACTAGACACCAAATTTAGCTGTAGAAAACCAAAAGAAAAGTAAAGCCAAAAAAAAAAAAAAAAAAAGGGAGAGAGAGGAACAAGGGAGACAGAGGGAGACTTAAAAAGGTTTGACAAATGAGAGTGGATTCACTTCTACAGCTGTGTTGCCACTAATAAGCTGCAAAAGGAAGCAGCCAATCTCAACTAATTACAGGATGAAATTGTATCATAAGAACTCTAATTAGAGGATGCTGTTAGAGGTTATCTAATAATCTGCTGCAATGTTACTTAGGACTAACTCCTTCTAGTACTACCAGACTTCACAGAAAGTATATTTGCCTGCAACAGAAACTAGCTGGTGATTATTTAGGTCTGTTGTAAAACAGATCTAGCTCCTGCTGAAACAACAATAACAACAATAAATGTAATAAACGATGTTAGTATTCACACAAACAAGACTCAAAATAAGTTGCTATTCTGATGCTGCTAGAGGTTGAGTTTTTTTCTCTCTCTCTTTTTTTTTTTTTTTTTTTTTTTTTTTTCCACAGTCCCAAATCTCAGCTGAGAGGCTCCAGCCAGCTGGAAAATTTTACACTGACCTTTAGTCTCCTTGCTAATTTGGTGGAATGGTAATGACATTACTACATATTCAAACAAAATTGTCTTAATTGCAAATTAGCCGGAGGAGGCTGAAAATTTTCAAATTAAATCTGATTGGAGATGGAGAGAGGGAAATGGAATTTCCTCACTAACAATCATTTGTGGCATGTGTTAACAAATATAATGAAATGTCAAGTTTGCCAATTCCTCTGGAAGTATCATTTTCAATTTATGATTACAGTGTCACTTATTGCTGATGTACCCTGGAAAGTGGGTGTCAGGGTAGAAAAAAAGAAAAAAAAGGTGAGAATGTATGCAAGCTGTTTAACAGTGTGCCCTTCATTACTCCCCTCAGTAAGGCCCTGTTCCTCATTATCAAAAACTCGTATTACCTCTGTCATATTTACCATACATCTTTTGTCATAAATAGCATCCAATTAGCAGAATTTATACTCAGGGCAGCACATAAAAAGATTGCTGCCATATACTTAAATGATACTC
>NC_092587.1:27560000-27567500 GCF_047663525.1 Anas platyrhynchos
TTGCCATCACAGTTAACATTAATGAACAGTTAACATATCACAGAGCTTGCATTATAACTGCAGTGTATCTAAGCATATAAGTACTGTGACGCCTGACACCCTAGCAGTACAGACCTGGACCTCCATCACACAGTATTTTTGCATGTGTGAAGCCACGTTCAGTTTAATGGTGCTTGTCTCTGGCTGCAGCTCCAGCTACACAGCTGGGGCCTGATACAGTGCCCTGAAGCAGCTGTGAGCAGTAGTGACTTCCCAGTGCCAGTGCCAACCCCAACAACATAATTGGAAATGCTTATCTGTGCATTCTTGTCAGAAATCAAGAAAGAAAAAAAAAGTTTAAAAGTGTTTACATTTGCTGCTTAAAATAGGATCTCCTTTCTTTGTTTAAAATAACAAATTGTTTATTTGTGTCACTAGTAAATAATTTTTAAAAAAATTATAAGTACTTAGATTCTTTTCACATTTACTTTTTACTGCCATAAAGTCCACTGTCAAATCTTTCAAAGCCGGTTTCTTTCTAATATCTGTAAATCTATCACAAAAAAGATATTCACTCTAGTTTCAGTCTCAAGGCAATGATTTGGACACTTATAGGTGTACTTTGTTTAGTGTCACCTATGGCGTAGATTGGATAGATTTTGTAAAAGATAGCATTACTTTTAAAGAAACATACAATTTGACAAGCTATTGCATTTTACCTTCATTTTATTGCCATATTTTTCATCACACTCATTGTTTTCTAACTGTCACTAAATTGTTCATTTTCTTAGTCTGCTACATTCGTAGACCTATTTACTGTTTATAAAGCAATATGCACTTACAGGTTTTGGAGATGGCTTGGGCTCCGAGGGTCGCATGTGCAAGTGGGTCATCATTGCTTGAAGACGTTCACGTTCTTTAGAAAGCTGTTAAGAAAGAGTGAGATCAGAAGCATTTTAGAAATGACTGATACAGCTATTTTATTGCAGTGATACATCTTATCATTGTGCTTGTCTCGGTGTAATGATTCCTGCATGTAAAAGTCTATGTCAGATGAAACTTATCTGAGAGGAAATGCAACTTTGGGCATGGAAAAAAAAAAAAACACACAACTTTTATAGCCTTTCATATGTTAAAAGGTCAGAGAAAACAAATAACACTTCATCTTTTTGTCAATACGAGAATTGAGGTCACAGTTGCCTCGACAGTAACAAGTTACTAAGACCATAAATTAGAAGGCCCATAGTGTCTCTTTAAAGTCCTGTGGACACTGTTAGCTATGGACTAGTGCCAACAGCTGTGAAGGGGTGAAGGGTCCTCAAAGCACAGTGCCTGCCAGGATTGTCTACACACTTCATCCTTTCCCACTGAGGTCCAGTTAGTGCCCCCTGCAATCTGCCATCATCAATCTAATTCAATAGAGTGACAGAGACCAGGCAGTGTGAAACACTGAACTCTGCCACTGAGTCGGCATCTACACTGCACTGGGTCTCATTACAACTGATGGGCCTTAACTTCACTATCCGTCAGACAAAGCAAAAAAAGGCATAATTGGTCACACTGCAAGCTAAATCCTCAGTTTTGCTGTTACATTACAGCATTGCCTTTGTAAATTGTAAACAGTTCTTAAGAAGCCCTTAAACTGCCTTTAGGAAACATCACATTACTTTAATCTACTTTTTCCTAATACTATTTTCTCATCATATGCTACACAACTGTTTGTATTTTCAGACTCAAATCATCAAATAATAATAATGAAAAAGAACAGGAAGGAGTGTTTGAAATCTGTAACTTGTTGATAAAAGTATGAGAACTTAAAAGAGGAGAATGTATCTTACAACACAAAAATAATTTTTTTTTTTTTTTTAAACAAGAAGTTATATTCCAGTGATGTTGGCTTTGTTTATATGCAAAACAATTACAACACTAACTGGAACTTGAATCACTTGTTGTTTAACACTGACATTTTCCAGAGACTTCTGTAATACCTTTTTTTTCATGAATTCAGCTTGAGTTACACCTGTAGACTGAGACTGGACTAAGCAAACCAGCCTGTAAGTAATTTAGAACCGCAGGAAACTACCTGTATTACTGAAGGTATTCTGGATATACTGGATATAATTTGGTCAGTGCAACTTTAATTAAAAAAACACTTGAGGCAGGGAGTGGGAAAAAGGTTTCTTCTTAGGCTTTATTTTTTTTTGTGTGTATGATGCTTTAAAGCGAAGCTATTTGCCATGATGTAAATTCCTAACAGAAAGTTATCACTGCCCTCCTGTATAAAAGAAACTAAAACTTTGCCTAGGTATATAAGACTTCAAATTCAAGGCAAATGACAATAAATGACATTATTTTACTTTCCCCTCATTGCTTTGTGTTCCTAGTATTAAAATACAAAAGAATCTAATGGTTTGCCTTGTCTGAAAGAAGAACAAGTATTCTTGCGTGCATGCAAACAGTGAGGCAATACATGGGACAAGGTAAGAAAGCTGAAAAGGGTTTACCCTTTTTCTTCATGTATCTCCACAAACTGGAAAAAAAAAAAATCTCAGTCCCTCCTGCATCGTTTGTGTTCTCCTGCACTGTCTCAAGAGGCTACAGATCTGCTGAAAAAATGCCCCCTGTACAGAACCACATGGTGTAAGCATCTTGCACAGTCATTCTGGGATGACTGTGAGGTTCACGCCAAGCATCAGCAGCCTGATAAGTGTTTCAGTACTGGGAGACCCCAGGAGTACTTGGTACTTCTGCAAACTGGATGGAGCATCACATATATGCAGTGATCCCTAATGGTTAGAGCCTGAGCAAGCCACATGAGTGTCATGGTCCCAGCCACAGGACCACCTGGAGACCAACCCCTGAGTGGGTCTGACATTACCTATCGACTTTCAGAAAAATGCCCACCATTGGGCAGAGAGTTACTTTGGGTAGAGCTATGCTCTCGTACTCCTTTGTCCAGCAGACAAGCATTGGGTCAGAAGGGGCAGAAAGAAAAGGGGTCCTGACCCCATTTCAAAAAGAGAAGACAGCTTGGATCCAGTCTCTGCTCCAGGGACTGCATTTTTCATTCATGATGAATGGCATTAGGGTCTTAGTTCAAGCAAAATACTGTAGACAATGCTGATGTTAGATAATTATTGCATAATTTATAATGTAAAAATCTTAAAGTAAAAAAAAAAAAAGTTTGTTCATGAATATCAACAAATTTCATGCAAGAAATATACAGCTTTAAGCCACAATCATTAAGGCAAGTGTTTTCATTTTAGCTTAGATGAATAGTTATATTGGGTTTATATGACATCATATTTTCTCTTTCCCCCTTCTCAAAGGAAAAGAAGTGGGAGTGAGAGAGCAACGTTCTGGAGTTTAATTGGACATTGGTGTGAAACCACCACAGTCCCTTTTGGTGCCCAGTATGGGCTCGAGAAATTAAAGATAAGGATGATAATCGGGAGAAGTAACGAGCAAAACACAGACTGGACATGGTCTGTAATAGTTGTGAAGAATTTATGACGTAAAAATTGTGAAGACTATGTGTTGCCATAATGTCATGAAGGGATGAGGGGTAGAATGTATGTAAATTGTATGTATTGTTGATGTTGTGATGATGTTATGTTGATTTTGGTGTAGGGAACTTTTATTTTTTAAATGTATGTGAAGATTGTGATGAATGTGATAAAATTATATTTTAATGATAATTCTTAAATATGCTTTTCACAGAAGCATGGGGTAAAATGTATTGGGTTTATGTGGCACAGTATTGGTAGTGGAGGGGCTGCAGGGGTGGCCTCTGTGAGCACAGGCCAGCAGCTGCCCCGTGTCACATCCGAGCCAGCTCCAGATGGCTCCAAAAGGGGCCCACTACTGGCCAGAGCTGAGCCGGTGAGCGATGCTGGGTGGGCCTCTGGGAGAGAGGATTGAAGAAAGTGGAAAGCAACTGCTATGCAACAGCTGCTGGAAGAGAGGAGTGAGAAAATGTGAGAGAAGCAGCCCTGCAGACACCAAGACCAGTGCAGCAGGAGGGCAGGAGGTGCTCCAGGCATGCAGCAGCAGTTCCCCAGCAGCCCGTTGGAGAGGCTCCTGGTGGAGCAGGCTGTCCCCCTGCAGCCCATGGGTCCCACATGGAGCAGATCTCCACGCTGCAGCCCATGGAGAAGCCCCCGGTGGAGCAGGTGGCTGTGGCCCGGAGGAGGCTGCAGCCCATGGAGAGCCCCTGCAGGAGCAGGCCCCGGGCCGGAGCTGCAGCCCGTGGAGAGGAGCCCGCGCAGGAGCAAGGGGTCTGGGGGGAGCTGCCTCCCGTGGGGGACCCGTGCTGGAGCAGTTTGCTCCTGGGGACTGGACCCCGTGGTGTGGAGCCATGTGGGAGCAGTGCTTGAGAAGCTGCTGCCTGTGAGCTGCTCTGGGGAGAGGAGGTAGAAAAGCTGGGGAGGGGGGGAGGAATGTGGGATTAGTTTGCTTTTAGTTTCTCACTGCTCTAGCCTGTTAGTAATAGGCAATAAATTATATTAATCTCCCTATGTTGAGTCTGTTTTGCCCATGAAAGTAATTGGTGAGCAATCTCCCTGTTCTTATCTCAACCCTTGAGCCCTTTCCATCGTATTTTCTCTCCCATTGTCCTTTGAGGAGGGGGAGTGAGAGAGCGGTTGTGGTGGAGTTTAGCTGCCCACCAGGGTGAAGTCACCACAATTCTAAATATGTAATGGGATAATACATCTGTGCAACAAACCTGTATTTCTAACTGCTGAACCACTTGCATTTGCACCCGACACTGAGCAGTGCTTCTGTCATCCAATGCATGTTCATTGTTAAGGTGCCTGGAGAAGAAAGAGAACACTAATAAAACAGTGTTAAGACAAGGAAAATTTCTTTATGAGTCCATTTTTCTCTCCTGTGCATATGGCTTCCATTAGTTTCAATGGGAGTTATGTGAAAAGATTTAGTTAGAACATGCCTTAGATACAATACAAAGTAACAAAATTGATTATTTCATTTAGTTCCACAAACTTTCTCAATGATGAATGCCAGATGCCCAGTTCCTATCTCCCAGACCACGGAAGCCATCTAAAAGCCAATGTAACTGTTTGTCAGTATTTGGTAGAGTCACTGAGCTGATTTCCACTCCCTGTCAGTGGTGTAGATGATCAGACAACCACCTTGTAAATGATTCTTCAAAAGATATAATTGTTTTCAGGCTGCTTGAACTACTGTAAATTGATGTAGACTTTGTTTAGATTTCTCCATCTGTTCTTCTTTAATCATTAAAGCGAAAGCACCAACAGAATGTCCTTTCCCCCTTCCTAGAACAGAGCTAGGCATTACTGAAAACACAGGGGAACAATCTGAGGAAGAGGGTGCAAAGTAAAGGCACAGCGAGGAATAACTACACACCTTACACACAGAGCAAGCCTCCTGGGAGAGATCCAATCTACACAATCATGCCATCTTAGCAAAACAAGCAATCCACGCTGCAACCAGGTAGGAGAACCACAGTGGGTGAGTACATGTACCTAAAGTGCAGACCAGACCCAAATGTCTGTGTCTCATATGATTCAATGGGGTGCACCTTTGCAGAGCCCACTTAGTGCTGTTCATTTGGGTTTTGTTTTGTTTTGCTTGAAGGACAGTGATTTCTGTTTTTTCTTTTTCTTCTGTGATCAAAGAAAGCCCCTTTTGGAGTGGTTTTGCTGTGCTACTGAGAAGAAAACTTAAGTATTAGGCTAAAGAAGGAATGGGAGCAAAGGAGCGTTGTCTTTGAATTTACTGTCTACTACCCCTGTTTGCAAGAGGGGTAAGTTTTGTAGGTACTATCACAGAGTCACAGATGATCTCACAGCTGCGTGATCTATTATAGAGGAAAGATATCTTTCCCCCTTTTCTTTTTTAGCAGAATTATTCAGGGAACTATGTAATTATTTGATTATTGATCTATGTAAATAATGTGCTTTTCGGTAACAGGGTAAAAATAAGGGGGGACAGCATCCTAATTTTAGTATGATTTGTATCTTTAATTTAAATCATGACATCACAATTTACGTCACAATCATAGAGTTTGCAGATGAGCGAAATATGACAGTCGGGTTCTGTTAACCCTTGCACAAGGAATGCTAGGGAAGATATAAGTAATTATGAAAGCTTTTTTGTTGTTGTTCTTTTAGTGCAAAATTGTTTACTGGTGTACTTCCTTGTAGTTTATGCAAAGTTCAAGCATCACCAAGAACACAACATTTCATTTCCTCTGTGTGTGTCATAAAACCAGTATTAAAAAAAAAAAAAAAAAAAGAAATGGAACTGACTTCACTCCCCCTTAATTGATGCAAAAATGCACAATCCGTTTAAAAAGTAGACAATTTCAGAACAGACCATTCTTTTGCTTTCTTAAATTTTTGATTCAAAATAATTTTACTCCCTCCATTACACAGACATGATAGTGTGGGGTGTATTAATAAAATGGTTTAACATTTTTAGTTAATTGGATACAAAGCTGCCAGAAAAAGAACTGTAGACTGATTTTGCCTGTTTATCATCAGCACTACTATCATCAGTACACATCACCATGTTTCCACATGCAAGTGCACACACAGGATCATGATAGTAAGCAATGGTATAGGTATAAAAGCTCTCCTGGCCTGAGTATGAGGTTACTAGCTACTCATGATTATTTATTAGTTATTACAACACCATATGTTTGCATAACACCTTACAAAATAGATACAGA
This sequence comes from Anas platyrhynchos, assembly GCF_047663525.1. Taxonomy (NCBI): domain Eukaryota; kingdom Metazoa; phylum Chordata; class Aves; order Anseriformes; family Anatidae; genus Anas; species Anas platyrhynchos. The sequence continues at coordinate 27,566,695 of NC_092587.1, forward strand.
CACAGTCCTTGCCCTGAGGAACTTTGCATGTAACGGCAGTGTGCAGTGTGAGAAAAGAAAGTCCAGCGTAATGTAATTTCAGTATGATTACATGGAAGCTTGGGAGACTGTGGCCTGTTTCTTGAGAGTTAACACAGTAATCTTCAAAACCTCATGAGATATACACATCCCTTATGCCATACTTTCACATTGTGTGGTTTCTTGTGCTATGCACTTTGGAGAAAAGTTATTTTACGGAAACATGAAGAGTGTAAAAATTGTTTTAAGAATTATTTTTTCTGATCTCCTTTTTTTTTTTTTTGCCTATGAAGTTGGCTTGCTTTATTTATCATGCATGTATAGGCAAAGCATTAAAAGAAAATCTAGGTCTAATACATTTTTAAAAACCTCTAAAATAACTTTTTTTTTCTGTATAAAGTTGCTGTAGTTTTAGGGTCTAATATGCTGCAATCTGCCATAAAACACATACATTCTTTACTCCAGAAGTCTGGGAATCACTCCAAATTATATTGTATTGTATTGTTTTGTTTTGCTTCTTGCCATGTCTTTTAAGTTACGTGAAAGTTGTGCTGGTCAACTTTCATACTTCACTGATATATTCCTATTCTTTTATCTTGTCTGTATCCTTTACTAATCTCCTTTTAACCTGACTTATAACTGTGAAAAACAGTGTTGTGTGTGTTCTTTTTTTAAAGGCAAAGATATTTTGGTCTACTGGAAAATATTCCTAAGGAGATGAATTTTTGGTTTGAAAGCGTAAAGTAGACTGTGCAATACATATGCAGCTTCTTTCATTATTTTGTTGT